>NW_020174434.1:1344143-1380040 GCF_003031525.2 Neophocaena asiaeorientalis asiaeorientalis | reverse complement strand
AGCACAGGCTCCGGACGCGCAGGCTCAGCGGCCATGGCTCACGGGCCCAGCCGCTCCACGGCATGTGGGATCTTCCCAGACCAGGGAACGAACCCGTGTCCCCTGCATCGGCAGGCGGACTCTCAACCACTGCGCCACCAGGGAAGCCCAAATCCTTATTTTTTAAGAGCAATATAAAGGGGTGCAATTTGGTCATGTGTGCACACATACACACATGCATGCATAAACAGGTAGCCTTTGTTGGTGGCTCTGAGAATCGATGTAACTCTTTTGTAAAAAAAAGTCAAAAAATAGCAAGAATCATCTATATTTGTATACTTTTACATTCCATAAATTGAACTCCTAGAACTTATTCAAAAACTAATCATTTAATAAAAACATAAATATATACGATGGATATGTCCCTCCAATACTATAAATAATAACAAAATATGGAACATTACAATACATTAAAATTATTATTATAGAATCCATATAGAAGAATAGAAATTGTAACACATTGTTCCAAGAAAAGAGCAGGTTTGCCACTATGATTTCAATTATGTTAAATTGATTACATTAAACATTTTAAAAAGTAATCTCTTATTTTGTTTTCAGCTAAAATAAAGAATTGTAAAGAGATAAGTTTTAAAATACTGGTATTTGGCAGCTAAACATTATTATAAAAGAAATAAGTTTAAAAACCCTAAGAAAATCCCAGTGTCATCACATTTTAATTATAACATGACATTAGTGTCACTCAAAGGTTTTTGAAAATTTATTTGTGTAAAAACTTTTAGATAGAAATTAAAAGGACAATGGCATCTGTGTGAAGATGAAATTTGGGGTGATTAGGGGAGCAGTGGAGCCCTGGTTTTCGTTTTGATAAAAGAGTGACTTCAGAATCCATTACTCTGATCTTGACATTTCAGGGCTAAGAAGTCTGCAAGTACCACGAGCATACACGTGTCTGTTCCACTGGTCCTTGTGTTCAGCACGGTGAGTCAGGAATCAGGGAGCATCCGTAATCCAATACAGGCAGCAGGACCCTGACTATCGGATTTCCCCAAGGCCAGTCAAAGAGTGTACTGTTCGGAGGGGAACGATGCAAAGAGTGGAAATTAGGTCAGTGTGTTAGAAAACTAATTAGAACGGTCCCTTTATAAGAATCAGAAAATATGGGCTTCCCTGGTGGCGCAGTGGTTGAGAGTCCGCCTGCCGATGCAGGGGACGCGGGTTCGTGCCCCGGTCTGGGAGGGTCCCACATGCTGCGGAGCGGCTGGACCTGTGGGTCATGGCCGCTGGGCCTGCGCGTCCGGGGCCTGTGCTCCGCAATGGGAGAGGCCATAAAAAAAAAAAAAAAAAAAAAAAAAAAAGAATCAGAAAATGTGTACTAGAGCTATTTTAGTAGATGTGGGGAGGATGTAAAAAGTAAGCAGAGCTTAGATGTGGACGCGGGGACCCCTTTAAAGACAGAGATGCATGTTTCAACTGTGAGGAAACACAGCTGTATTTGTTTATTAGGGGAAATAGTAAGTTATAAAAACTCTCCCCAAACAAAATCACTTTCCTCCACTAAATGGAGGATGAACATAGGTGTCACATGGCAGACAGGCATCACCAATCCCTTTTGGGGGTCAGGGATAAACTTAGCAAGACCTTCAAATGTTTACTGTATAATGAGGCATCAGAAACCTGGCCTGCTAAGTAATGTTGCCTCAAGAGTCTGAGAGGAAGATGGGTCTCAGCTTATTCCACACTAGGGACCAAGTCAAACCCCTGGTGATTTCCATCAGCTCTCAGGAGCAGATACTTTTGCAGGGCTGGGCAGGAAATTAGGCTATTAAATTACAGCCTTTCTCCGAGAGACGCTGTCATTCTCTTCCCCCTTCCTGCAGATGTTCTATCAAAGCAAGTCATTGTGGCCATTTATCTTGCCAAACTTAAAATACCTTCTCCAGAACTAATTTTTCCCTCAGTACTTGAGGTCTTTGTACTCTCTGTCTTGCTTCCCTGATCTCGTATGGATCTAAGATTAATTTGCACCAGCTAGGAGTTCAACAACAAAATCAATTTCAATTGGGTCAGACGGGGTCACTGTGGGCCCTGTAGTGTGAGGAAAGAAATAGATTATTATCATTCCGGAAGCACAGTGCTAAGGTTCAGTATGAGGAGAGAGAAGCACATTCCCATCAAAGCAATAAATAATTCTTTTCAAAGCGTCAGAGACAAATAGGAATTGGGCTTGTTTTCCACCAGCCTTTACAGAAACTGTACATAAGAGGGTCAACTACGCCCTTGAGGAGGTGAGGAAAATTATCAAATGAGATTTGTGGTACCTTTGGTAGAACTGCATTAGGACTATTTGCCCCTGTCACTGGCAGGACCACTGATGGATCTCCTGTCCTCTCTTTAGCATATTTAAATTAAGCACACACTTTTAATATAGAAATATTCTCTGGCATTTCATATGAAGCATCTTACAAGAGGACTTCAGAACACTTCTCCTAAAAACAAACCTAAACAATGGTTGTATTTATTTCCCTTTGTCATTGAAATGTACAATCTGTGGAAAAGGCATCCAGTGAGTAAATTAAAACCAAGCTGCGTAGGTCACATTTTTGTTTGGTCACTGAGGTTGAAAGAAAATCAAGAATAAGCAGCGGAGTTTTCTCTGTTTCTTCCTTAAAAACGTCAAAATTTACAATGGCTCGTGACAGTTTATTAGTTTAAAAATGTATTAGTTGCATGAAAAATATTCCTTATTACTCTTTACCTCTCTTAATTCAAAATGTATTAGTGGGTGTCAGCCATGTAGAAATACACTGTGCTGGGTATTTAGAGCAATGGACAGATGAATCAACCCTGGGCCTCATCCTCAATGAGCTTGCATCAGACTATCCCACACCTGAGAAATATGGGATTAACAAAGTAAGATTATTTTTAATTGGAAAAAAGTAATGCATTCTCTATTTGTAAATGATTATTGTAGGTAAGTATAGGTATTATTTCATTTAATTGTCACAAACATCCTGGAAAGTTGTTGTATGACTCTGGTTTCAATCACATAGATTGAAATCAGTTCTAGCTTATTTAAACAAAAAGGGATTTATTATAGGCTACCGATTGTCAGAAGGACTGAAGAAAAGCCAATCTAGGCTGAGGTTTCAGGGTTGATTACCTTGATAACACGCAGACTAGACTTACACTATCAAGGAAGCCGTTGGCCTGTGGAATCAGGACATGATGGTTAATTCATGAACCCACGAAGCAGCCATTGGCTCCCAGAGCACATCACAGAATGGGTGTCCCACAAACCCCCTCTACCCCCAGGATCCATTCCAACATTCCAAGTAACTCTGATGGACAGAAGTGACAGTACTTCTAGTACCTTTGCCTCTATTAGTTTGAAAAACAGAGTTTTTAGCTCTCCAGCCTCTACACTCCTGCACAGGTTTGGATCAACCAACCAGCAGTACCTGCCACAGTGGTCAGGATCCCATTTCTCACAAAAGGACCAAATTTAGGGAAGATTTATGTAGAGTAAATTCGTTATAAATCCCCAGTGTAACAGGGCTATGAGTCAAATATAACCCCAAAGCCTCTCTCCACCCCGTTTCACTCACAGTCAACCAACTGAGCAATAATGTGCTTATAAAGTACTTTCAAGCATTTGTGGATTAAAGAGGAGGAAGTCGCTGGTTCTAACTGGTGAGAAGGCCGAGTCCACTGCTGATACTCACAGAGGTTCTCTGATGGGACAGGCACTTGGAATGTTCTTAGAAAGCATAGAATCTAAACATGAGCGTGGAGAAGGAGCAGGGCCTTCCAGGGAGAAAAACACAACTGGGTGAAGGCGCAGAGGCAAATGATTACATGAAGGGCGAGTCTTTTTAAAATGAAGAGAAGTGAAGAGGCTGAAAGGGGAGAAATTGCACAGAAACGTGTCTTTTCCTCACTCTGGACTTTGCTCTCCAGTAGGGCGTCTGGCCTTAGAACGTCACTGAGGTATTTGAGATGGGAAGAGACACAGTCAGATTGATGCTTCAGGAAACTCAATCACTTTATCCATGCTCCTTCATAACGGAATAAGAATTTTCTGTAAAGATGTGCTTACAACACAATCAGAATTGGCAACTGACCCAGTTAACAGGGCTGGACTCGGCCCCCGTGTGACCTGTCCTTGTGGACGGCGATTGTGTGCCTGGAAGTCGGGATCCATGTGAGACACACGGAGCCCTGTCTCATGTAAACACAGCAGTGTTTGCTGTACACAAAACACTCATTTCTACAGACCTCTGTGATTGTACAAAGTGGTAGGGAAGGAAGCCCTTGGAATTCACAAAAGGAAGAAAATATCAAAAAAAGTGAGAAGTGAATACAAAGAGATGCTTGTAAATGTCTTTGAGGGAAAAATAATATACCTAAAGACCTGCTGCCCTGCATTTGGATAATTATAAAAGTGAAGTACAGAATGAGTCCATCACCTTGCTCTCCTGAATGTACATGAACTCGCTGAAACGGCATGGAAACATTCCTACATTTCTTGTGACCGGGGAAGGAGGAACTTCAGGAATTCAGTAGAATCCAATCTGCAGGCCACCAGCCTCCAATGGAAAGGTCCTGGAGCTAAATTACTGTCCCCCTGTGAATATGAATTCAACCCAAGCAAACCCTTTAGGAAGAGCAGCAAATCAGGAAGCCCACACACCTGGTGGGGAGATGCTTGCTCTGTGCTCCCAGAGTCTGCTCTGGTTGGGGTTGAGGCACAGATGTGGGTTCTGGCACATACATGCAGATGCGTACACAGACAGGCACGCACACACATCCTACACATGTGGGCGCCAAAGCCCTAAGGTCAACAACATCATAACTAACAAAAAGCCAGAGCTTTGGAACTTGCCCTTGGGCCTGTGCATTATAAAAGGCCAGCAGGGCAAACATTTACAGGAGAACATCTATAGAGCTAGTCCTGGGGAAGCCATCCCTTCTCCTGGTCATTCTAGCCGTACTGGCAAGAAAATTTAAAATGAGAAGGAAAAAACGAGAATGCTTATTCATGGTAAAGGTGTCAGATAAAAAGAGGTAATGACTTAATTGAGCAAATGTAACAGGCCTTTTAAAATATATGTTTGTGAATGCTGAAGTTTGAATTTTATAACAACCTTTCAACTT
Source organism: Neophocaena asiaeorientalis asiaeorientalis (assembly GCF_003031525.2). Lineage (NCBI taxonomy): Eukaryota > Metazoa > Chordata > Mammalia > Artiodactyla > Phocoenidae > Neophocaena > Neophocaena asiaeorientalis. The sequence continues at coordinate 1,374,886 of NW_020174434.1, read as the reverse complement.
TCTAATGACCTAGGTAAGCCTTAATTTTGCCAGTAAATGGAGAAGGGCAGGAGGATGAAAACAGGGGAAACCAACACAGTTGCCTTGCTGTCCATCAGGGAAGGATTATGGGGGACATGGGAGAGGGGGAGGGACACCCCGGTCCTGTGTGAGGATTTGGGGAGAGCAAGAGGCAAGAGGCGGCTGCAGCCTTGAGAAGGTCATTGGTGAAAGAAGAGATCAGTTTCAAGGAGTTTATAATTTCAGTAATTATTTCAAATATAAGTTCTTCTTCCCTTTCTTCCCCCAGATCTTAAACAAATCACATGTTTGTGTTAGGACAGCATCAGATGTGGACATCCGTGTGTGCTGGGGAAAAGCACCCCTGAGAACCTGGGAAGAGGCACATGTGGGGTTACTTTCCTAAAATAATAATAATAAATAAAAGTGAAGAAACGTATCCTCTTAAAAGAAAAATGAAAAATTCTCATAAACGCAGGAGACAGCAACACCAAATTCGGCAGCTGCAATTTAAGTTCCCTGTCTTTCACCTACTTAATGTCGCCGAGTAGAAATATCTGGATTTTACCCCCTGGACGGGACTGCTGTGCCATCCTTCTGTTTTCACACTTAATTTTCCTCTTTCCCATTCAGTTGGTGCCTTAAAATGCTATTCACGCTAAGTTGACAAAGCGTCCTCATCATATGGAGGTCCAGGATAAAGCTGCTCTTAAAAGTACATGACCTTGAATGCTAAGGTACACACACACACACAGATATGTGAGTGTACACATGTGTACATATCTACACATATATACATGCATTTATGCATACACATATGCAAACAAGTCTACGTACATGTGTTACACCTGCATGCATACACATGCATATACACATATCTACATATACACATACACACATAAGTATAGTTCCAATAGAGATTGTCATCAAAATATGACAGCACTTTTGTAACCCATTACATGGTTAATGAGGCGGGGTTTGTGAAATGATCTAATGTTGGCAGGAGAGCAGAAGCAACCCACACACTGCTGATGGGAAGGTAAATGTCTTTATGGAAGCTCATTTGACATGCTTATTGGAAACATTAATCATACCAGTGCATGACAAGGTCTTCTGTTATTGGGATTTTATCCTAAATATAAACAAGAATTTACGTATTGATTTACCTGCAAGGATATTCACTGCAACTCTGTTTATGAAAAATGAGAAACTGAAAACAAAATACTCATTTTATAGTAGAGATTTGGTGGGGTAAATGGTGGTGAATACTTAAAATAGGACATGAAGCAGCCATTTAGGATTATATTATATTCATAAATGTAGTCATATATGAAGATATTGAGTGGAATAAAAATAGCTTATAAAACATGTTATGCACTTTGAACACATTTATATAATGTAGTTATAAACATATATTGTAGGAGCTGGAATAATGTTTGAGGTGGAGAAAATACTGGTGATTTTTACCTACATTTCACTTACATGTTTTCAAAATATTTTACCACTAACAAGTATATTAACGTATCATTTTATCATGGGCATATGTAAATGTTCTTTGTGCTATACATATTAACACTCTGCTCTTTATTGCTATAGGAATTTCTTCAACTTTTCTCTTTTTCTTAATATGCAGTCTCCTTCAGAAACTGGTCATAATTTTTCTAAAAAGTCTGTATTATAGTGTATCTCAATATTTTGATATTTGTAGTAACAACATGTGATTATGAGACAAATCTGGTAAAACTATAGGAGATTAAGATTTAGCCTGTGATATTTTGGAAAATTTAATAAGTGCAGTCGTTAAAGTACTTCACCAGAATAAAGATGAAATTGCTACATGCTGGCATTAAAGTGAGGGGTATCATTGCCTTCCCTAAGTCACAAAAATGTTACCTTACTAATCATCTGAAATTCTCATTTGGAGCCCTTTCCTGTCATATGTAAGAAAATTCAAATATATTTTCCTGTGTGTGTATGTTTTTTCTATTAGGTATTTGGTCATCCTATCCCCTTGCTCAGCAGCCTTCCACTTCAGCGAAGATGACTGTGGAAGAGAAACCTCCTTAGGTGTATGTTTTTTGTGGTTAAGACTCATGTGCCCAAATAATACATCTTGGAGAAGGTCAAGCCTGAAGTACGAAGGATCAGGAAATGTGACACGTTTCATCGAGACGGTGCCAGGTGCAGAAGAACCCAAGAAATCTGGGCTGGAGTCCCAGGCCCACCGTTAGAAACATGTTTGTCTTCAGCCTGATTCTCATTCTCTCTGACTTTAGTGAACTGATGACCGAGTGAACATCAAAATTCTTTCTCTGCTTCCTTCTTGCAAGTTTCACTTCACACGAATTGGCATGAGGACAAACTGAAGTCTCAGGAGAATTTGACAAGTGTTAACATTTATCTAAATATTTAGTATTGAATTAATAATACATTTAATAATAATAAATAACTTAAATATTAGGTATAAGACAGTCCTATTATTATCTTTAATAATTCTCTGGCCCCTTGTTCTGAAATGGAGTCACCTTCACAACAAAGCTCTTTCTTTGTCAACTCCTCAAGGCAAAAACAAATTATATGAGACCAAGGTGGGCTCCTTAAGTCTGCATTCCAATGCAAAGGGAGTAAAGAATAAAAATAAATTTTTCATCTGACATGTGAAGTAAAATAAAAATAGCAATAATAAATCAAATTATAATAAAAATCATATAAACATGTATCACTTTACATGTCCGTGCTGAGCACTGTTGTAAATATTTTCCACAGATTGATTTATATTTTCCATATAGCGATCCTGTAAGCAGATGCCATCATTATCTCCACTTTATATTTGAAGAAACTGAAGATGACATCTAGCATCTAACAGTCTGGCTCCACAACTGTCTCCTCTAACCTTCTCCTCTGTGACTTCTTTCATCTAAGAGTCATTCTGAAGGTAACCAAAGAAAAGAGACGGTTTTATGTTTTATACGCTGTTCTCATTAGATCCTGCGTTCCAGTTGTGACTTTATAGAACACAGAACACTTTGATGAAAATGGAAGGGATTTCGAAGAAATGCCATTTCTTCCGATAAGGATTTAGAGTCAGGTGGACCCAACCTTGAAACGTAAGTTCTGTTTCTCATCAGCTTTGGGCACATTTCTGAGCCGCAGTTTCTTCCCATTAAAGTCAAGGAATAACAAGTATTTTGTGACAAAAAGTAAAATATTTATGAATAGTCCTGCCACAAAGCCTTTCAGAGGAGGGAACCCTTAAACGCTGGATGCAGCATCACCTACATCACCTGCGGAACCAGAGCCTCCACTGTGCTGTAGGGCACCCCCTTGAGTGCATGACTGGCCCATTTCCTGGGAGCTGTCTGGCTTACGTCACGTATATTTTTCATCATAACACAGCGCACCATTTACTAAGCTCAATCATATTCTCTTTGTCTGAGTACAATTTGTACTGAGAAACATAAAGATGTGGAATTGGGGTCTTAGATAAGTTAATAGCACAGTTCAAGGGTCAAAGCCGACAGACTCTGGAGCAGCTCTGTTTATTTCCTTCTCTTAGATTTATTTACTTTTAATTTTTTTCTCCCTACTTATAAACAAATTATAATTGTTTTCATTATTTTGCAAGGGCTCACTTTAGTTGTTTTCTGTTACTTGCAACAAAGAACTTGACCTAGAATGAGATCCAAGAGACTCTTCTCACTCACTTATACTTTTTCCACTAACACACAGATCAGAGAATTTGGATGACTACCTTCAGCGCAAACAATAGTGATGATATTTTGACTATAACAGGGCATAGCCACATAGTTTACATTTCTTTCCTGAATTTAATGCTCTTTTAATTCTTTATTTCATAGATTTGAAAAATTAGTGTTTCATGAGATCCTTTTTCCAGGACTAAAGGTTCAATCTTTCACCAAACCTTAATACTTCTAAATCATTACGAGTTGCAGTAAATAGAAAACACAAATTTATATATGTGTATCATTTCATCAACAACTTGAAAATATTTGATATGAAAAATTAAAAGAAAATACTCCTGAATTGGCAGAGTACCCAAGAATATATTGGTATTCTGCAGCTCTGTTTACAGCAGCCAGGACATGAAAGCAACCTAAGTGTCCATCAACAGATGCATGGATAAAGAAGATGTGGCACATATATACAATGGAATATTACTCAGCCATAAAAAGGAATGAAACTGAGTTATTTGTAGTGAGGTAGATTGACCTAGAGACTGTCATACAGAGTGAAGTAACTCAGAAAGAGAAAAACAAATACTGTGTGCTAACACATATATATGGAATCTAAGAAAAAAAAATGGTTATGAAGAACCTAGGGGCAGGGCAGGAATAAAGATGCAGATGTAGAGAATGGACTTGAGGACACGGGGAGGGGGGAAGGGTAAGCTAGGACTGTATGAGAGAGTGGCATGGACATATATATACTACCAAATGTAAAATAGATGGCTAGTGGGAAGCAGCTGCATAGCACAGGGAGATCAGCTCGGTGCTTTGTGACCACCTAGAGGGGTGGGATAGGGAGGGTGGGAGGGAGATGCAAGAGGGAGGAGATATGGGGAGGTATGTATATGTATAGCTGATTCACCTTGTTATAAAGCAGAAGCTAACACAACATTGTAAAGCATTTATACTCCAATAAAGATGTTGAAAAAAAGAATATATTGGCATTCTGAATGTATTCAAAACATTCTAAAATAGATTTGTAGGACAAAATGTCAATACTTTGATGCAAAAAAGATTCTTTTTTTTTAGTGTTTGTGTTGTTAAAGTTTTAACTTTCTTCCTCCTCCTATAGTCATTTGGGGCACCTTTCATAATGAAATGCTGTTTTTAAGACAGGCTTTGAAATCCTAAGAGAAAAAATAATTAACAAGATCTTTGATTTGCCATGCTGTATTTTGCAGGTCTTCAGGATTCCGAAAGTGTGCAGAAGGTATAAGGGACATTTCTCTTCATCTGATCGATTCTGGTCTCTTCCACGCTGGATGTGAGATCCAGAACTCAGACCTGAGATGAAAGGCCATGGCTTCTAGCCAATGACAACCTAACCTGAGGCTCACTGGCATTGTATTTCCAGATGGAACCAAATTAAACCACATGATTACACATTAGTAATACTACAGCTTCCTAGAAAAGTAAGTGTGTTTTGTTATTACAAGAACACACTGGCAATTAGTAGATGTGCTTGATTTAAAATTTTAATGTGCTTATTCAGTGTTACTGTTGTATGATATTATCCTATAGAGATTCTGTCTTTTCAGCAGCTTCATTACAAGACAACAGCATCTATAGGCAGAAAAAGTTATGAGTGACACACATACAATTAAAACATTGTGTAGTAAGCATTCGTTTTACTCTTTTGTTATGAGACATCTCCTTAATAAAATATGCCTACTATAAGAAGAATAACTTTGTCTTTTAAAAAGTTAACAGGTGGATTGGTTGGGAAGAGAAGCACTTTTTTAGTTAGCTATCTGAGAATAAAAAGGAAGATGTGAAGAGGGAGAAGTCTGGCCGCAGCGGGACCGCGTAACCCCTGTTGACACGGATATGATGCCTGCGTGTGAAATAATGAAATGTACATCTCCTCACTTGGGATCCCCTAAGTCTGGTTTGTAGGTAGCCCATGAATGCAAAGTAAAAATAGAAAACGAAATTGCCAGCACTAAAATTCCCGGGAAATTCCTTTTACTTATGTCTGTAGTGCCTACAAGTGATGTATACCACCAACACTGGAAGTAGCAATGAGCCCAAAGCCTTGGCCCTCAGGAGCACAGGGTGCCTCTGCTCTAGCAGAAACACGTTTCCTTTAGCGATGAATTTCTTCAGCTGAGCAGAAAGAAGGGTCCCTTAGAGATCCAGCCTGATGGCGCAGGTTCCTGGGATATTGTTTCAGGTCAGGGCTGTGGGGTAGCTGTAACAGGGCTGTCCAGCGTGGTTCAGAGGGGGCTTGGATGATGAGTGAGCACCTGGACAGAGGACCTTGGTGCAGCCAGCCTGGGGCAGGACCCTTTCGAGTCACCACTGGAGACCTTGGGTGGAAGCCAGTCCTGTGCTTGCTTCCTCCTCATGTCCAGATATGTCAGGTGAAAGTAAAGTGGACTTCAGTCCAGGGGTTTGTTGTAAACTAGGATCCCAAGTGAGATTCCCTGTAATTTAGTCACACCTGTCTGCTCAGCTTTACTCTTCTGGGGCAGATTTGGGAGATTTAGGCAAATTAAGAATTCAATGAGAACTTTTGGCTGGTACCATTGTCAGATAATGATGATAATAAAAGTATAATGATATTTCATCGATTAGGCATTTAAATCCCCAACTTTTGAAGTCCAGTGCAGATCCGTTGAAATAAGTCACTTCAAAGTGATTTGGAGATGCTTTAAATCATACTTATATCTGTAGAGAGGAATAATAATATGTTAGGCTCTTCAAATGTTAAAAAAGTAATCACTTTCAAAGAAAATATCATTTTGAGTTGCTGACACACACCCTTACTTTTTGTTCTTCAAGTGAATAGTGGAATGAAACAGCTTTATTTTAATTAATATTTTCAAAAAGTGAAAAATCTTTAAAAAGTGTTATGTTTTCCCCTAAAACCACTAAAAAGCAATCAAGTGTTAATATTAGTGATGTGTCTTCAAACACGTGTGATTACGTGTATGGATAACAGACAAAACGTCCTCCGTATGACATTTTGTGGATGACTCATAGTCTACATTGGGGTTCGCTCCTGGTGTTGTACATTCTATGGATTTGGGTAAATGTCTGATGACATGTGTCCATCATTATAGATTCATAAGGGGTAGCTTCAGTGCCCTAAGTATTCTTTGTGCTCTGTCTAGTCATTTTTTTTTTTTTTTCTCAAACCCCCGGAAACCACTGATGTTTTCACTATATCCATAGTCTTACCTTTGTGCCTTGGGCTTCTCGTGTCTATCACGTACAGAAAGAAGAGTTTGCACAGCTATTTCGTAGACCCTTAGTTGTCTGTCTCTTTCTGAGCATGTGACCACCTAGCTAGAGATTACATTCCCCAGTTTTCCTGTAGGTGTGGCCCTGTGACTAGGTTTCTGCCGATAGAATATGCACAGGAATTATGTATGAAATTGCCACTGCTCTTGTTAAAAATGTTTTCCCCTCCCACGACCTCGAGCCAAATGTCGGGGTGAATTTGATGTCTGCAGACAGAGAACAGACACTAGGAGTTGGAGGAGTAGGAAGAGACCAGAAAGCGCTTTTGAGTAAAAAAACCCAATGGGAAGAGCAGCCTCGCCAACCTGCATCAGTCGTAATGTTACATGAGAAATAAACTCCTGTTTCAGTAAAGACTTTGTGATCGGGGGCCCTTTGTTACAGCATCTTAAACTCTACCCTAGTATGCCATTCTTTTATTAATGAAACTGAACGCCACTTTGTTGTGTTACATTATTCTTTTTACATGTTATTGGAAACATGCTAATCTTTTTTTTGTATGTTCTATGTCAGTTTTTTTTAATGTATAATGCTATTTTTGTTAAATATACACGGGCGTGTGTGTATTAGCAATATTTTTTCTTTTCATCAAACCTTGAATGAGTTGTCATTATTGGCATTATGTACATTTGAATGTTTGACAAATTCCCCTATACAACTCTCATGGTGTGGTATTATGGGTACTGGTTAAGCCTTTGGCTTTCTTTTCAATATATTTCACAATAATTAGCTTATTTCTTCTCTCCTCTGTGCTCTTTATAATATTAATGTTTTCATTTTAAAAGTCTACTTTTAAATAAGTCTTCAAATTTCCAGTCATATATTTGGTAAATTACTCTCTTAGAGCCCACAATGCTTTCTCTGTGATTATTTACTAATTTAAACTCTCTGAACATGAGTGACTCCTGGCGTGGAGTTCACACTTGGTGGGATTCTCCTTTTGGCTTCACCACATCAGTGTCAAGCACCAGTAAATGCTCTGTAGCACTGTCAGCACAAGGACCACTAGCATCTGTGGTTCTCACTCTACAGCCATGGGGATGGGGATTAAGACTCCACCAGGACGTAAGAAATTTTATGTTAGACTTTTCTAGATCCTTTAAAAATCCAAATGAGGGGTTGAGTCAAAAACACACAAACAAACAAGCAAACACTGAGGCATTGCTGGCTGCTGTAGATTCAGGCAGTCTACACAATTTGAACCTCCCGGATCTTTAATCAACAATTTGAAGAAATTGTAATTTACCCCCTTCAGTTGCTCATGGGAATGACTGCAGGACTCTCCGTTTATTCAAAGGAGAGCATCAGAAAGGTGTCTGCCTTATTAGACTTAGTTTCACAATGGTTTTCCTTGTAGAAAAAAATGTTGATGAGTTTTGCTAGTCTTCCTAGAAAGCAGAAAAACAATCCCACCACAGGTATTAAGAAAAGATGGATCTTAAGAAGTCTGAATAGTGCAGAAAAATATATTGAGATTTGCAAGGCAGCGTTTATCACTACAGCAGACAAAAACCAACTCAAAAGCAAATGCCAACCCAAATGGAAACATCGATAGACAGAGAGCTATAGACTCAGGGAAAGGGTGCAATAGGAAAAAAAAAGTGTGCATTTACTCTCTACATACGATAGGTGAGGTGCTCAGCTAGGAGATGCACATGAACATAGCTGATTGATAACAGCCTTTGTGAACTAGTTCTCCCCATTTTAACTATGAAGAAACAGATGTGGACACAATCACAGATGCATAGCTCTTCTCAAACAACAGAACACTAAAAAGACTTTGACCTGGAGTCCAGAAGTCTCACATTTTGTTCTATCAGCAACTAGTTGCATCTGCTTCCCTTGCTTTATCTAAAAAAGTGAGAAAAAATCATTTGCCATTCTTATTCAAAATATTTGTTGAGGATCACATATTATGATACATAATCATTTGCCATTCTTATTCAAAATATTTGTTGAGAATCACATATTATGATACATACATAATTGTTTGGAAAAGCAGAAATGCATCAATTTGCATTTTTTAAAGCTTTCTTATTGAAGTAAAATATATATAACATAAAATCACCATTTTAGCTATTTTTAAGTGTACAGTTCAGTGATATTATTTACACTCACGAGGTTCAATTTGCTTTTGTAGCTGACAAGATTGCTGTCTGAGGCACAGTGTGACTAGTGAACCAAAGCATCATGATTGTCTTATTTTGGCTCAGAACAGGAAGTAGTCAATTATTAAAAAGGGTCCTTCCCAGAAAAGATGGTAGAACGTTTTTCTTCCAAAGTTAGATGTGCAGGGGTCTTCAAAAATCACACAGTTCAACTGAGGTATAAACAGATTAAATGTCTTGTCAAAGCCACACTTTTAGATGGTGCAGATGTTGCAATCAAATTTGATGAGCTAAAATTTTAGCAAGATTCATAACTTATGTACTTCAGGAAACAGCATGAGTTATCTGTTACTTAATGGTAATTAATGGACTTTGTACCAGTGTTTGGTAACTGCCCCGTACCTCATCTTGAGTAATGATCTTAAATCAATTCCAAACTGTGGAATTCTCATCCAAACACAAAACCCTTCTTTTGAAAAGAACATTAGTAAGTGTCTACAGTAGTGATGTGTACAATAATTGTAGGGCTTTTTTTAAAAACGGCTCTAGCTCTTCAACAGTCTGATTCTAACGTTGAAGCTTCATGTTTAGTGTTTTAACTGTATTGAATCTTTGTTTAGCCCTTTTAACTCAGTGCCAGGGCCAGCTTTATGAGGTGCAACTCGTGAAGACACAAAGGGTCCCACAATGATGCTCTGCTGTCCCGGAATTCCTAAGAATGTCATCTTGGAGCTTGTGTTTTGTAAGGGAAGTCGTATGGCGTAGCAGGCAGGTGATCAGAGGACAGACAGACGGTATGCGTCCTCCTCGTGTCTGTCTTCCTCCCTGGTCTCCTGGGGCGTTTACGATGCCATCAGGAGCATAGGATTCCGGAGGACCCAGGATGTGGAGTGTGGGGATGGGACTCAAATCAACGCAGGCCAAGCGTGTGACATCTGCCATGGAGTAAACAGGGCCACTGACGGCCCCAAGATGCCAGAACTTGCTTGAATGCAGAGAGAAGGTAATGGCGTTCTGAGGAACACCAATGACCAGGGAGTCTTATCCTCTTCTCTCTCACTCATTTTATTTCTCTGTGTTTGCTAACTACATACACTGAAAATGGTGGAAGGAAAGGGAAAGATGGACAGCCCTCAGTTTTCCGCTCAGTCCTTTGTTTCTCATCTGTAAGCCTAAGGTGGAGAGTGTCGGGGGGATATGTGTGTATCAAGAAGTGAAATAAAGACAGAGAATTTTGTGCTATGTTTCCACTGGTTTGGTAGGAATGAAACATATGCACGTGTGAGCCATGGAATATAAATCGTGTAATTTTGGTGATTTTGTATACAAGTTAAATGGTGAAATACAAGCTAATAATTAAATTTAAAAAAATCTTTCCTTATGTAGAATATTAAAGAAGCAAATAAAAAGTTGAAAAAGAAACTACAGAATAAAGGGAAAGCTATATATTTTAATATCTTTCATGACAACGTTTTTCTGCTTTTTGAACATGGGGTCCTACATTTTCCTTTGCCTTGAACTTTGCAAGTTACATAGATGACTCTGCTCAAAGCAGTATCAAATTTGACTTTGTTAAATGTTAAACGTGGTGATATATGATGATTTTGATTCTAAGTGAAAGGCACAAATGTTGTATAAAATTCTCAATTGTTCCTGCATTTTTTTCTTTTTAGTGTTTCAGTGCAAATAAGAAAGAAATAAAAGAAAAAAGAAACCCACATGAAGTAAATTTACCTTGAACACTTCAACCATTAACAAGAACAGGCAAAGTACTATTCTAAATATGTTTTAATTGTAATTAATATAGTTTGAAACTTTTACCATTTCTCCCAAAATACCTAAGTTCATCCATCTCCAGTATAATGTAAAATACGGTCCCCTTTAGTGACAAGTCGGACCTTATGTCTCAGTGAAGGGTCTTCACAGCACCAAGGTTTGGCCAGGGACTGTGAAAACCATCTTACCCTTCATGGGCACCCACAGACCATCCCCTTTATTTTGTCTTCTCTTTGCACCTCCTGGATGACCGTTCATTTCATATGTAGTTCTCAGGCACCACATTTCTACCTTTAACCTCAATCTAAGCAAAACCATCTGTGAAAACAGTTTTAGTAGAGAGGTTTTGTTTTTGAAATGCATTAAAATAAATGCCTAATTTTTGAAATAAAAAAGGTGTGTAATCCTTTTCCAGTTTGATTCCACATGTATATTCACTTAGGATGGGCAGAAATAAAAATTAGTTTGCTGACTTTTCAATCTTGAGAAATTTCTAAAGTAGAAAAAATATAGTTTTTGCATCACTTGGTGACATGTTTTATGTTGATGATTTGTTCAAACCCCGAAATGTCTTTGACTGAATAACACACAAAAAGGGAAAGTATTATCTAGGGCTTCACCCTCCTCCTGCCCCCCATGAAATGCTCCACTTGGCTGTCTTTCCTGGATATCCCTCAGGAATGCTGCAGTCTTACTTCTCCCTCTCTCACCTCCTCCACTTTCTCAGGGCAGTGAACGCCACTAAGTGGGGGGCCAGTATCTCAAGGAAAGCATCCCTCCTCCTCCTCGAACTCTTTCTCGAGCAGAGTCCATACCATGGACTGGCAGCTCTTCTGGAAGACCTTCCATCGCCTTGAACCAGAATCTTTTTCCTTGAAAATTTACCCCTCGTTCCTTACTTCAGTTTGGAGGTGGGAGAAGGAGGCATATATGCACTTGTTGCATTTCACTCTCCAGTGTAATTATTCTACTTCCTACATCTCCTCCAGGCCAGGTGTCTCCTTCAGGACCCTCCCAGAGGGCAAGTTAATCAGTCCTGTCTCCACCCTCCCTCTCTCCTCTCATGTCATCAAGAGAAAAAGCTTTTCTCCTGGATCTGAGCAAATGCCGTCATCGTTCTCAAACTGGCTTTAGAAATGGATCAGTTTTAAAAATGCATAAATTATTTTGTACTTTGCTCATGACAAGCCAGCCCCGGCTGTGATTTACAGAGTAACTGGGAGTGGCTTGCCAGCAAGCTTCTGCTGACTCCTGCTTTGGGGAAGGCAATAATCTAATGAAATCCATGAAAATGGCGTTAAAGAATTTGGGAGGAATTGTGCAAAAGCAAATGCTGTTAGAAAAGGGGCTTAAAGAACCCCTCCCTGTCTGCCTGGGGTGAGTTCATGTTGACTCACAGCACACACTTTCACAATCATATTTTCTTGACTCAAATAGGCAGTTGGCTTCTCTCCCTTTATTTCAACTGATCTAACTCAAAGCTTCAAGGGGTTCTAAGACGGATAATTGGAAGATTCACTCTTTCACTATTTATGAACTGGCAATTCAGCATTTCGTTTGAATTCAGCTTAACACGAAGACACGTTTATCCGCCTATGAATTTACAGTTTTCATAAACTGAAAGCATTTCTGTGGCTGTACTAATCCACAGAGGAAAAGACTTTTTTTGGAGCAAAGGAGTTCAACCAGAGGCCAATCTTGGAATATATGTGAGGAAGAGAGAGAAACAGGAGAGGAAGAAATCTCGATGTTCCATTGGAGAGAAATAAAAATAGCTGTGAACGTTATCATTTTGAAATTGGTACTAGGAACTGGGAGATGTGATCCAAATACCAAGCTACAGCAGCATGAAGCCTCCCCAGATAAAGGTCTGCGATAGGCGTGTGGTTAATCGGCGTTATTATCAGCCCTGTCCAGAGCGACAGGCGGCCAGGACAGCCAGCAGTGCTTTCTGTCCATCTGCCGGCCCTGCCGGCCTACATTTGCAGATTCGTCTAAAGGGGAACCAGGAACCCTAGCATGACTGTCAAGCAGTAGGGTATGGGGGAGGGGGTTGGGAGGGGTGAACATTTCCCAAACCCGGGCAGTCTTAAATACTGTTTTCCTGATCACAGGAAAGGAATCAGGCTTGTTGCTTAAGATGATAACAATGGAACATCTGCCTTTTTTGTTTCATTCCAGTAATTTGAGATTCTCAGTACAACCCCTCTTTCAAAAATGACAGTTGATATTTAGACTCACATAGCCTCTCTAGTCTGAAAGAATTAAAGAGCTAATGCTAAAGAAGAGAAGCCTCCCATATTCTCAAAGCCCCGTCTTTGCTTAGCATCTCCTGTGCTGAGAGAATACCCCCTCCCCTGCAACACGCTACTGGCAGGTGGGAGGTTTGGCTGCGTAAGATAGATACTTAGATATTACATATTTAGAATAAAAGGAAGGATTTAGGATGAAAAATAAGAGACAGATTTTAGATGTAAATTTTCTTGACTGGAGAAATCATCTATCCTGTGATAAGGCAAAACTGGCATCAGTGTTTATAACGGTAGATGCTTGACACAGATCCTTTTTGTGTTTGGGCAACACCCCTGCAGAACCAGCCATTCAGTGCAGAGAGCTTTATGACAGACTGAATGTATAGCTATTTCCTACCTCGTGCCCAGCACTGCATTAAACACAAGGGATCTTCTAAAAAACCTCAGGCCAGATCCCTAAACTCTAGAGCTGGGAATCTGTACACCAAATGAGATTTTCATGAAAGAAAAATTAAAGGACACTGTTTATGTGTGCCAACCATGGGCAAAGGGTTAGTGGTAGTACGGAGAACTACTTCTTCTCCACTGGGAGACAGTCCACTGCCTTTCTCAAGCCACTGCCAGCCTCGCATTTGGGCAGGGAGGTAGCTTTTAAGGGAATTACCCCCATATTGCTATTGCCATGATTGAACCCAGCAGACTAAGTTGTCTACCATCTTGGTTTCAGCTGGATTTCTCTCCCAAACCTCTTGCTAAGTTCATTTCTAAAGACTTTGTTTTAATATTCAGCATGAAGATCTGCATCCCACAGATTCACAGACTCGCTAAAAAAACTTGTTATTGTATTCAAACAAGTCGAAATTACATACTCTCTAAGCCTCTTTTTAGGTGTGCCACTAGTTTGGGTATTCATACTGGAATTTACTTTTTTCTTTTTTGTTAAATTCACATCTTCTAACAAGGCTTGGGATAGATCTCTGTAATCTCTCTCAACTTCATATTGATGTTGCAACATTACATATTAAACTTCTTCCTGAATTAAATTGAAAGTGTGAGATTATATTAGAAAGTCAAACAATAATGAAAGTGGCTGCCATCCAACAACCACAATTTTCTTTTTTTCATTTTGCTTCCTGTTGCTATAAACACTGTTTTGAGCTTTCTCTTTTTCTTGAAGCCCATGCCTTTTCTCCTCTACGTGAATAGTTAATACTCCTCATACTTCCCAAATAATTATTCTCGTATTGTGCCAAAAACAGGCCAATGATGTGTCGGGAAAACCATAGCATCATGAAGGACAGAAAAAATATGGAAACCAGAATCACTGAGGAGTGTAGGTCTGGGGTCGAACTGACTGTTCTAACTCCTGCATTCGCATGTGATTGATACTGAGCATGGGTGTAAGCTGGATTTAGACTCGTCTTTCTCTTCGAGGAAAAGCAAAATTCGGGAGGCACACACTCCGCGTGGCTGTGCTTATCGGTACCTTCTGCTTCCAATTCACCACGTTATGTTGATGTACAAAAGGTCTTCAGGGTAGGTCACTGCCACCAGACTGCTTGTTATTCTCTGTCTTAAGGTATACACTAGAGAGTTTTCAACTGCATTATTCTGAGACCGAGTCTGCAAGTAGGCACTCTGCCAGGGCAGTGATGCAGCCCGGCTGGCGGCGCTCCAGAACATTCAGGCTGAACATGGGCTGCGCTGTCTAAGCAATGGCCTGTTGTGCCTGCCGCCTTGACAGCTGCTGAAAGACTTTCTATTATGACCCCACTTAGAAAATCACAGCACAGTGAAGTACGGACTTACAGTGTGGCAGAAACAAGTGAACCACTGTGGAGGCAACTGTATGATCAGCCACATCTGGGTTACAGGTGTGAATATGATGCTTGCATTGCCTGTTAATTAATGTCTAGAGAAACACATCCCTAGTGAAATGCTTCGCTCAAAGTTTAAGTATAGTGTGAAAGGGAATCACAGCCTGTGTTTGGAGACTTACATCATGTAACCACTCAGATCTTAGAAGGAAAAAAAGAAACACATCTGAAACTTAATTGACGTTTTTAGAGATATAAAATGAAGGTGATTTTGTTGTTAACATCACATTATCCCAGGGAAACATTCCATTCCATTGACAGAGATTTTTGTTCCAAAACCCAAATAAGGAGATGAAAGCTGAAAACTAAGAAAATGCGCATTGAACATGTACACATTCTGGGTGGGACTTCAGGTTGTTCAGAATTTCTTTGATGCTCTGGTTACCCAAGTACTTCTTTTATAGATATAAAAGAGTGGCCAGCTGATGTTAACTTAAGAAATTTCAACTAAGGACTATGGAAGAGCGAGAACTACAATGCTGGTACCCTGGATTCCAGTGAACAGCTAGTGATGGGTTCAGCCTGTGCATGATACGAGAAGTGAGTTCCCACAGAAGGGTGTGGGCAACCATCCTGGTTCCATGATGGGTTCTATTCTACCTGCTCCCATGGAGGATCAATGGACACTCTTGTCACTCTTCATTCTGCTAGTCTACCAAGAGAAATACAGGCTAAGCTCTGAAAATACAACTGGACAATCCCCCAATCAAAACCTCTTATGCAATTATTATTCTTTAAGAGAATCTAATCTAGAGAAAAAAGAAAAGGTGTGGAAAAATCTCAACTTGTGAGAAAGTTCAGCCCTTAGACACAGACTTAAAATGCAAAGGCTGTGTATCATAGGTACTCTCACCTGTATTTGTGTGCTTTGATTTTTCTTCAGATCACAAGGACTTTTCATGAGTTCTAAAAGTGCCTCTTCTTCATGTCTCACTTCCCCTTTAGATTCAAAATGCATTCAACATTTTTTTTTTTTTGAGATCTGTACTAACTTTGAGAGCAAATGAGCACCTGTCTGTTGACTTGGAAAAAAATTATCTATTCTTTGTTCTTAGGAGAAGGAACTAAGAGTTTCCTAGGAAAAACTAGGAAGTGTCTGGTATCATGAAATTTCTGCTGGTCTTCTTCATGGGGTTTATTGCCCCCTCAGTCTCCTCTTTTCACTGAACTCATTCGCTGGGAGGCTTCTTTATTATTTCCTCTTAAGTCTAGCTCAAGTCATGATGCCTTCTAACTCCACTCAAAATTCTGTAATAATTACATGTTTTCTAGCAAATAAAGTCCAAATACCTTAGTTGGTATTTAATCCCCTTCAGAATATAACCCCTGTTTATGCTGGTCTCATATCTCATTAGCACCACAAAGATCAATATTTCAAAAACCTGTACCATGCCCCAAAGAAATCAAGCTTCACAATATTTCCTCTGTTTGAAATATTCCTCCTTCCTCTTCATCCTTGTCCCTCAAATTGCTACTTATCCTTTAAGATTTCTTTCAAAGTCTATCTCAAAAACTCCATAAATGTGTATCTTAGCCAAGTAGAATGACTTCCTCTTTTGAATCTATCTATCTATCTATCTATCTATCTATCTATCTATCTATATATATATATATATATATATAATCAATGGCTCTGCTAGAACTGTAACACCTTTGTCCAGGGACAGGTAATACATTTGTCTTACTCATATGTGTGTGTCCCCTATAGAGCGTAATATATTGAACATGCAGCCAGTGTCTAATTTGTTCATATGTCATCTCATTTAATCCTCTTTACTACCGTGGAGGATTAGTATTGGTAGTAACACTTTGTAGAAGAAGAGGAGAATCAAGGAGGCTAAGCTAATTTATCAAAGGTGTGGTTTTCTTCAAGGGCAGATTTGAAATTTGACCCCCCTTGTCCCTCCAAGATCTAGGTGTTCTTACTACATGACATCTTTGTTTTGGAAGGAATGGTTTTGGATGATTGTTCAAATGACTAATGCAATGAGGTACAGCACCTCTACCAGATTACTCAATACTCTCGGTTGTAACTTCCAGTGCCAAGAAAATGTCACGTGAAGGACATACACTATTACTGTACAGCTTTACAACATTAACTCTTAAAGATTGTATAATTAATTTCTTCAATGTTTTAAGCAATTAAGGACAAGTGCAGAATCAAATTACAGAAACATCACTGACACCGCATCATAGGAAGTTCTCCCTGTGGTTGGTTATACGGAACCGCCTGCATATTTCCAGAGATGCCATCGTACCTCTACTGTCACTTGACAGTCAACCCTCCATGAACACTTGCAAATGGTGGGAAATTTCAAACCTGCTTCAGGGAGACAGAAAACTAATGGCATCCTTTGTTTCTTGTGTGTGTTACTATTGGAATCAGTTAGTATTGTGTAATAAGTTACTTATGTGTATAACTATTGTAATAAGATATTTCACCTTCTCTCCTTTTATCTCATCTTCTCTTTACTTATACTTTTATCAAATATACAGCAAAAATTTTCCTTTCTTTGTGAACTTTACAGCACTCTTTTTCCTAAATAATATAAGAATTACAAATGTTGATTACTAAACAACAATGCTAAGAATTTACATGCATCACCTATAACATTTATACTGATTCCGAAATACAGGTTTATTATTCCCATTTTACATATACAAAGAAGTAAATATATCTGATTTTTGTCAAACATTAATTGATAGATTTTAATTATGAATGTATTTTTTGAACTAGACTATACACCTCTTGTTAGAGAATCAAATACTCCCTATAATACATTTATGGTTTTGTACCTGTATGTGGCTGCATTCAAAATTAGTATCGTCACTATAGTAGAACAGGTAGGACCTCAGGTTGGAATATCCAAAATTAGAAGTACTAATGTGATCCTTATAAAATAATTCCCTTTTCTCATACATTATCAAAGATTCAAAAGTAATTGATTCATTCGTTTTTTTCTCCTTAAACTTTGGATATATATAAAGACCACATCAATGGGATTTACTTGTTTTTAAATATCATGAGAATATAAAATGGTCTGAGCTCACAGAAGTTAGTATAAAAGAAAGTACACAAGATTCTGTATACTTTTTGTCCTATGATAAAGGTAAAAAAAAATAAACATGTAATTACGATGAATCATAAACCTACCAGTATTTGTTACCATGTGTTCTCACTCTAACTGCCTTGTCGGCCGAGAAAACTGGTTTCAAGAAGTTCAGAAGCCGACAGGCAGAACACACAGGAGCTCCTTCTTGTATTGTGTTTCATATGCAGCCACACACGCATGCATACGCACAGACACGTGTGCACATACATGAGCTTGCACACTGTGTTAGCTTTCAAGGTTAGTGCCTGGCCCTCCCCACTGGTGTGGTCCAGCTGCAGACGCCAGCCTCTCAGCTTTCAACTTGAAGGGACACAGTGCCTGCCTTGTGGGGTGGGTGGTAACTCTTCCCGAAGGTTCCACATGATTCTCCTCCAATACCTGGTTATCTGTAGTTTAGTTCAAATTCTCTCGATGCAAAACAAAACCAAACAAGAAAAACAAGTGTAGTTTGTGTGTTCTGACTGGAAACTGATATACATACTCCTTTCATCCTAGTTTTGGAAGAAGAAAAAAAGCAAAGGGGAGACACAGTTGGACCAGGTTCCTCCTGTCTGCTCTGCCAGCTTCCTGGGAGCTGTGCTGACTGCGTAGGTCACCTCAGCTGTAGGACCTCAGTTTCCTTTTCTGTTTTAAACAAAGAGGACATTCTACTGCCAGCTCCAGGACTGCATAAACTGGTTGACAAGATGTAAGCAAAGGGTCCTAGTACAGTGAGACACACTGAGGCACGTAGCAGGCCCTCGACAAGTCAACTGACTCAGGGAGCTGCCGTACAATGACTTAAAATCCCTCCCTTTCCTCAGTCAGTGACAGCGTCTCTAGCTGTTCCCACGTGGAGGTGGGCACCTGCAAACAGGAAATAGAGCCCAAAGATCCGCCCTGGGGTAAAGTGAACCCCAGGGAAGAGAGAAACAGCTTTTCAATGATGATAAGCGAAACGATTCTGAGTTTAACACTTTGGAAAAGTTATTTCATAACTATGAATAATGATGAAGTGTGATTCTGCGATGAAAAACCTATAAAATATCATTCCAACTGCCAGATTTGGGATGCATTTTATAATGTTTGTGGTTGATGATTTACTAGATATGAAAGTATCTTTCTGTAATATAAAATTATACAAGAGCTATCATTCCACCAAGACTACAGAGGAACAGTTTTTGTGATACTATGAAAGTGCATGCAGCTCAGCAGAATTAGAAACAGTGTTATGAGGCATTCGATATACCATGAAAAATGAGCTTTTTCGTATGAATTATCATTCTAGGAGGCTACATCCCAGATAATTCAGGGATATTTCTGAGAGTCTGCTGCGTGGCAGGAGGTATGCAGGGCCCTGTGGAGAGGACGGTGGCCCTTGTCACTTTGCCACTGAATGCTAGGTCCTCCCATTCATCACCTCTAGGACCCCCTAGAGCAACAATTTCAGACATGTGGGGGGGCTTGATCATAGTTGGGGGATGCTTCTTTGAGATCGCAGAGAGATAGATGGATTCTTAACACACTAACATGTAAGAATACTCCCAAATGTTCCAATGTATTGATTTTAACTAAACAATAAGCAATGGTACCAGGTCAGGATGGCCCCCACCTAACCAAGGATGCTGTTACCTATCCCATCTCCCTAAAGTGGTGACTTCCAGGTGAAAATCTATGGGAAGTTACTTCCTTCTGATAATAGTTGTCAGTTCGGACTGCTGTAACAAACATATCAGAGACTGCAGGGCTTAAACAAGAAACATTTATTTCTCAAGGTTCTGGAGGCTGGTAAGTCCAAGATCAAGGTGCCAGCAGATCCACTGTCTAGTCAGAGTTCTTCCTGACTTGCAGATGGCTGTCTGTCCTCATATCCTCACATGGCAGAGAAAAGGGAAAGAGAGAGAGAAGAAGCAAGCTCTCTCCTGGTGGCTCTTCTTATAAGGACACTAATTCCATTCACGAGGGCTCCACCTTCATGACCTAAGCACCTCCCAATAGCCCCAACTCCCAATACACATTGGTGGGTAAGATTTAAACATGAATTTTGGGGGGAAACAGACATTCAGTGGATAGAAGAGTATTCCTCAAATCTATGCTCTAGGAACCATATTCGTGCATTCTGGCAAAGGATTCTCAAGTTTCAGCTTGAGCATATTGCCTACATTAAATGAGTGAGTTATGTCACTATTCTCCAAATTAAAAGTTATTGCAATAACGTTTCCTAAGGCCCCTGGTTTGATAACCCCTAAACCTTGTCATTCAGGCAACGTTGTAAACTTTGAATTAAAACACTAAGTCCTAGTCTCCTGGGATTTGGGGACTGTTGCTTGACATCCATAACCTTTGGTTTCCCATTTGTATAATTTGTCTAATAAATGAGCATGTTCTCTGCCAGGCTTGTGCCGAATGTTAATGAGAAAAGGTCATAGATTAATTTATAAAAAGGAAATAAATGAATCTGTGTAACTTCCATGTGCTCAGGACTATGTGTGTTGCTATTTTGGAAACATTACTTTCACTATTTTTTAAGCCACGCAAACAAATTTATAAAGGTTAGGTAATTTGCCCAAGGTCCCTGAGATAGACAGTAAATAACTAATAGGGCCTGAATCTCATTCAAGTTTGAACACCAAACACTGGCCATTTCTACGAGGCCATACTCTGAAATGAGATCTCTTCCAGCACACATATGAAAGTCTGTGGCTTTGAAGAAGACCTTCTCTACCTCCTCAGACATATCAAAGCTGGGTGCTGAATGTAAAATCCCCAATTTTATACTTCTCAAGCTAGTGAAAAAAATCAGGATTGCAAACTAGTAGCTACAACTATGAAATCACAATGATTATGAAGATGCTCTGCAGTCTATAAAAGTTACTATAGATTGGTCCTGTTAAAATCCCTGTTTATTTCTCTTGCACTGGGAAAGGATAAACAGAATTGCTTTTTGCTAGAGAGAGAAGATTATATTATCATCTGAGGGTGAATCCAGCTGCAGCTGGGCCTTTATAATCGTGACTCATTTAAAATGCCTTGTTATTAAAACTGGATTGTTTTGGATTGTGACTTTATTCAATTGAGACAATTATGTGTTCTGTGTGATTCAAATCAATGATTTCAGGTAGCAGTTGATTATTTCAGCTTAATTTGTTGTGCCTTTTGCGTTTTTAGACAGCCATTGGATATCAAAGTCTGAAATGAGATGTGAATTTCCTTCTGGGGAAATTTCACATGTATATTGCATTAGCTTTCATACGTGTCATGGTGCTTTTCTCCCTATGCAAGTTCATACACAAGCTCAGGGAATATCTATCCATTGACAGGATAGGTTCATAGATTTCTGAGCAGCAGCCTCTGTCCTCTGTAAGGCAGGGCTGTTAAGCACACTCTGTTGAGACAGGCTCATCATATCTACCAGCCCAGCTCCAGAGCACTTTGATGAAGCAATTTCGTCCTCTGTAGTCTCTCTTTTCTCTGCTTTCTAGGAGGAAGTGTTCAGAAATCAGTGGCAGCCCCAGGAAATGCTGCCGTGAAGATGAAGCCAATATGTGCCTCTGCAGGGGGAAATGGCCCAAGCCCTGCTCCCCAAGGGTTGCTGGCAATCTGTGGTACACAGGGACGATGAGACATATTCTGGTAAACAAGCTTTCCCTCCAACTTATTAAGACGCCTGCAGGCTCGAACGCATCCTGTGGAGGTGGCCATGTCCTCACAGCCTCACTCATTGCAGAGGTCATTTCTATTGCCATGCCCGGCCTCTTCCCAGTCATGCCCTGGGGGATGGCAATAAAATCATCATATCCCTGTGTGAAATGATGATTTTTAGTTTTTAGAAATACATAAAATCACGAGAATGTGAAACTCACTTCTAGCATTGGGATACGTATGCTTAATAATCCATCGTAGGAGTTATCCGACAAGGGAGGAAAACCCTGTGGTGAACGAGATATGCTAAAGAAGGGTGAGGATCTCCATGGACCAAGTCAGTGTGTAAATTATGAAAATATTCATGTTTATAGCAATCATCAGCTTTGTTTGTCAAAAAAAAAAAAATGGAACTAAGACTATGAGAGATTGCAGAGGCAGTAAGTAGCCTAATTGGAATTTGAATCAATATACGTCTGACTCCCAAATCCACACACAGGCTGATTCACAGATTTTAAAACAGCAGGTATCTATCTTAAAAGATATGCAGTATATATATACACTCCCAAATGTAATCTAGATAACTAGTGGGAAGTAGCCACATAGCACAGGGGGATTCGTGTTTTGTGACCACCTAGAGGGGTGGGATAGGGAGGGTGGGAGGGAGGCAGACGCAAGAGGGAGGAGATATGGGGATATACGTATATGTATAGCTGACTCACTTTGTTATAAAGCAGAAATTAACACACCATTGTAAAGCAATTAGACTCCAATAAAGATGTTAAAATAAAAGATACAGAGGAGATAGCATTTTAAGGGAATTTGGGTGTCGTGATATTTAAATGCCATTTCAACTTAAAGGATGGATGATTTTATGGTTGATTGAACCTCCTGTGGGAGATGAGAACTGAGGTAAGGGAGGTTTTAAGAAAGTACTGAGACTTGAAAAAAAATCTATTCCTGTTTTATACAATTTCAAATTAAGACTAAGAAGGTCATACAGAGATGACTCATTGCCCTAGGGAATCATGCAACCTAAACCAGAAATTGGTATGGCTGTGACCTCCAAGCTCCAAATCCAAGCCCTCTGCTACTTAGAGAGAAGAATTTATGGATAAAAAATTTGAAAATTATATCAAAATCAGAAATGCTTGACTATTTAAACGTGGTCCAACAAGAATCACTAGCACAGGCCAAAAATCATCTCAGTGATTCAATGGGCATACTGTGAGCTGCAGCAGTAATTCCTGAACCAGGTAATAGATCTAGACCAGAAAATAGATAGCCTAAATAAATATACAATCTGAACAACAAATGCCCTACCTTGTGTAGGTTTTCCATTAGAAACATCCATGCATTACAAAGGAATCTTTTCCATGGGAGGGAATGATGATGCTCAAACGCAGGCTGGGGGGCGGATTCAGGATAGGATCATAGCCCAATTCTGTTCCATTTTTAAAAACATGGTGTTACAGCTTGAAATCTTAGATCTCCTGGACATTCTCGGATGCCATGTGAAAGACCAATACTATTTTACAGCTCACTAAGCTTAATTTGTTGGTGTCAATCCCAATCTAGAGAATCGATAAAATGCCAAACTCGGGGGGAGACTACTCACTTACTTCTCATTGTGGTTTATTTAATTGTATTTTGCTTGCTCTCACCCAAGGAAAATTTCTAAAGAAAAATAATATTTTTAATGGTTAGCAGATCAGAAAACAGGTCTTACTCTCTCACACCCACTTTGCGTGTTCTCTGTCCCCAGGCCACCTTTCCTGTTCAGCTCCTTATTAATTATCTAGACTTTTGCAGTTGTCTACTTATAATACGTCCAACAATTTCCAGATGAAAATACTTAGCTGCCATAGTTTTAACTTCATAATCTTCCTTGTGCATCATACCCATTTCCTGGAGTGAGGAGGGAGGCGACGCAGTGCTTCCCTCACTAATTATAAGGTTGTTTTAAATTCTGTAGTCTGCTGTTTAGAGCTCCATCCAAATAATTCCATCTACTTGTGTAGCCCCATTCCTCATGATACCTTCATGTGTATTTTCTACAGCATGTAACTGTGGGGCATCTATCTCCCCTGCTCCCATGGCTTCAGATAATACCTGAGTACTTTTAACTCTCAAATCATGAACCCAGACTGTTCTTTTGAGACATATATATATATATATAATTTCTACCTCATTTTGATGTTTGACTAACAGTATAGATTCTTGTGTGTGTGTCGTTTTTTTTTACCCAAGCAGTTGCTCCTTCCTGTGTTTTACATTTTAGTAAATGGCACAAACATCAATCCATTAAATCAGGTGCTACACTTGATTCCTTTCTCTCATTCTTGAGTGTTCACAGCATCATAGTATCTTTGGTTTATATATTAGCTCATTTTCCATTGTGTTTCCGCTCTGTGTCCCGACTATACTATCTTTGTCCCTGTCACCAATTTTCCTCTCCAGGAACATGGGAGTAGCCTCTTAATTGACCCATAATCTCATGACGGTCCAGTTATTCCACACTTCCACAGAGCAGTGTTTCCAAAATGCAGATCTGATCTCGACATTGAGACCTGGTCTAAATGTCTCAATGAGGTAGAATCTGGAATCTCAATGTCATTTGCTCTTCAGGACCTGTTGCACAGCTCTAAGCTCCACTATTGTGACATTTTTCAAATTTCAGAAACATGTTCTTAAGTTTTTGAAACAAGTCCTTTGCATGTTTTTTTTCTCTTTGCCTAAAACACTGCCCCTTTGTAATTCTCAATCACCCTTTAGATTTCTCCGTAGAGATAATTGTCTTCAAGGATTATTTGATGACACTACAGCTAGATTAAATGTCTCCCACCTATGTTTTGCCAGATCAACTGTTCTAACTCCTAACATCACATTCATGCGATATCAGAATTACCTGTTAACTGTTTGCTTCTTTCCCCACTGGAAAATATACTTCTCAGGGACAAATTTCTAAGGTGAATTCACTGTGTGTTCTTAGCATACAGTATAGTACATGAGATACAAGACAGACTCAATGTATTCTCAATGAGTGGAATGTTACCCCCTTCCCGGGGCTCTCACCAGTAAGTCAATCTTTTCTGTGTCAGTGCTAAGCTCCCTTTAGGCAGTGCATTCACCTGATCTCAGATCCTAAGAAACATTTAAAAAAATAAAAAGTAGCTTAACTTTCTCCTCCTGAAATCCTTCCTGAAGACACCAATTCATGGTGATCATCCTCTTCTTTAAAAGTCTGCAGAGCCTATTATTAAAAAAAAAAAAATTGACATCTTATTTTATGTCCTTTCCACCCTCTCTTCTCCCCATGCAATAAGTTCATGATTTTACCTAAGGGAAGGTTTTATTTTATTCCCCAACCCATAAAAATATTAAAGAATATCTTCTCATCATTAAATGACTTCTAAAGACATAGTTTCTTCAGAATTAGAAGCCATTTTCTTCATACCTCTTCAGAATTAGAAATACCAATACCATTCATTTGTAACCTTCAGAGCATTAAAATAACACAGCAACCAAAAGGCACTGGTGTTTTGTTTGTTTCTGAGTCTGAAAAATATTCATGAATTGTTTGCTTTTTGTTGATTTCCCACTTGTAGTCAGTTCAAGGTCCACTGTATCATGACAACTGTGTCCCAGAATGAGGAGACATATTTAACAAATTAGGTATGATATATTTTGCAAACTCAGCTTAACATCGATTCTTGATGATTCCAAGTATTAAGTTGGGCTGGGCAAACCCAGCATCAAGCCTAGGAGCCCTGATGTTAGCGCAGATGTAAGAGCTGCCATTCAACTTGCTTTTCCTGAACTACAATGTCAACTTATGCAGGGCCAAGCAACTGAAAATCCTGAAGCAATTTAGGAAATCTAACCAACAAGCAACTGACCTGATATTAGGGGATGTCATATATAGACCAGGATAAGAAGTCAGTTATACCTTTGATGGTTCTAAAAAAAGAAAACTCTTACCAGAAATTCAATTCTTGACTTAATGTCCTAAGTTAATATATTTCATAAAGCTTTAACTTTTTGGTCATGGCATGATTAGATTGAAATTAGTAAAGTAACATGCATGGAGTTGCTACTTATGTTGAGTAAATATATGATAAGATATAGATAAAGATTGTTTCTCATTGTCAGTTTATCAGTGTGTCTAAACCAAAGCCTTTCCATCGTTCCTGCATGTATCCACTCCCATCTGCTAAAGTCAGGCCTCATCTTTCTCTAATGATCTCCACTCTGTTCATTACTTGTCACCCCAGTAAAATCATCTTTATACAGCCAGTCAAACATGAGCTTGGGAGTTGGATTTAGATTTAGATAACAAAGCTGACAGATTTCTGTTATTCACAATTTAAAAATATGAGAGAGTGTCATGGACATGTACACACTACCAAATGTAAAACCGATAGCTAGTGAGAAGCAGCCGCATAACACAGGGAGATCGGCTCCGTGCTTTGCGATGACCTAGAGGGGTGGGATAGAGAGGATAGGAGGGAGGTTCAAGAGGGAGGGGATATGGGGACCTATGTATGCTTGTGGCTGATTCACTTTGCTGTACAACAGAAGCTAATGCAGTATTGTGAAACAATTATACTCCAATAAAGATCTATTAAAAAATAAAAGTAAAAAATTGGAAACAGTCCGAATGTTTTTGACTGTGAATATAATAATCAAACAGTAGCACACTCATGGAGCAATGCGTCTTGTTAATAAAAAGGAGGTCTGCTAATCTCTAAACAAAATGGGTGAACGTCAAATGCACTATGGCTGGGGGAAAGCCAGGTTCAGAAAGGTTCACTTTATATAACTCTTTTCCCATAACATTTAGAAAAAAGCAAAATGGTTGGGACAGGAAACAGGGGAGACTGCACTACAGAGGGGGCAGGGCAGTTGGGGGAGGGGTGATGGGATTCTTCTATGTCTTGATTCATTACATATCACTCTGCCTTTGTCAAAAAATCATAGAACTGTCACCGAACATGGTGAATTTTTACTGAAAGAAACCTCACTTAAAAAATTCTCTAGGCCCAAAACTTGATAAACATAGGGAAAAAATAGATTAAAACAAAACTAACAATTACTTTGAATGAGTCTAAAAATGCCTTACCAGGTTACAGCGAGCAGACCAAAAAATTACTACAGTTTGATCCAGGAAAGACACATTATACATATCTGATTGGGAAGCCATGGAAGTTTAGGAAGAAAGACTTGTACATATTCTGCTAATGATTTATTTCCTGTGTTGTTCTCAGCACATCTGCTCAGCTTTAGTCAAGGGCAGATCACTATTTTGAGAATCTTATTCCCACTGGGAAGGATTTATAATAATTTGTGATGCAGCAGGGTGGGATTACAAACATCACATGGAATCCTTTGACATCTGAGCACATGAATTTTACTAATCAATCCTTGCCTGTTTTGTTTTTCTTTCTCTGAAATACAAACCCAGGGTTTGCTACTAATAAAGTAACTTTGCTCAGACCTAAGGTAAATAATTTGTGTGAGGAAATTCTAACCTATTTTAGACAGAAGTTTGAAAGGATAGGCAACAGAAGGAGTGATTCATAGGAGGGATTCCTGCAGCTCACAGGCTGAGAAGAAAACATTTTCTTGTTTCCTCTCTGTCAGCAAGTACTTGAGAAACCTTAGGGAAAATCCCAGGCTCTCTCTCTTTTTTTTTTTTTTGCAGTGCGTGGGCCTCTCACTGTTGTGACCTCTCCCGTTGCGGAGCACAGGCTCCGGATGCGCAGGCTCAGTGGCCATGGCTCATGGGCCCAGCCGCTCCACTGCATGTGGGATCTTCCCCGACCGGGCCACGAACCTGTATCCCCCTGAATCGGCAGGCGGGCTCTCAACCACTGCGCCACCAGGGAAGCCTGAAAATCTCATTCTTTTACTGGACTTTATTACCATCCCCATGTAGGTGCTAGTCTCCTGGAACCTCACCAAACATTCCTCCAGCCTAGTAAACTCCAGGAGTTAATATGACTTTACAAGAATAGAGGAATCAGAACAGCATTGCAGCTTAAGACTGATGCCTGGAATCGTCAAGGGCAATCTTTGTCTTTGACTTTGGTCATGGCAAGGGACGAGGAAAAGCCAATGACGTTAGTAATAATTGCTAGCACTCACTGAACACTTAGAACTTGGTAAGAAGTGTGCTAAACAACTTCACACCCATAACTCATTTCATTGTGGCATCAACCCTACAGACCTGAAGGTCACAGAAGTCATCCTGCACAAAATTATAGCAGCCTATATGTGTCCATTGCCAAGTCTCATGCCCAGAGCTGTGTGACCCCAAAACCTACTAACCAGTAACTAACCAGTAAGCAAGGTATATCATGTACTAAAAAAAAATTGCCTGAACCCTGAGTTTCAATTTTTTCACCTATAAAATTTCAATAGTTATGAAACAGAAGAAAACCCACATGGACAAGTTGTTATTGAATGTATACCACATGCAAGATTTCACGATAGGTTTGGGGTTTCTAGGAAGTCATAATGTGATTAAAGATATGGGTTTGTATGTTTAGGTTATATAAATGTAACTGCAAAATTAATAATATGTGGATAATTTGTTATAATTTTTAAACCTGTGGAATTTGTCTTTAGCCATCATTATAAAGGATGTATATTTTTATTACTATAAAACAATATGACATTCCTTAAGGGGACAGGAGAGGGGGAATGGACTCAGGGCCTTGTTCCAACCTCACAAGTTGCTAAACAGGGTTTAATTATGTGAGGGAGGAAGTGCTCTCATAGCATAGAAAGACATGGCAAGGGTATTTAGCTCCGTAAATGTGCATGTATTTATGGCTTAGAAAAGAATCTTGAAAGGGAGAAAAGCTTTTTACAAATTTCAGGAAAAATGATTCAGTGAGCTCTGAGGAATTAGAGAGAATCTTGAAAGAGTGTAATTATATTCTTCCTATCTAATTTGCCCAGGCAACATGACTAACAAGAAAACATTTCAAATGCAAACACTCTTTATGTGGCCAGAAAGAGGCCATTATTATATAAAGGGTCTAATCCATTGAGTTTAGAGTGTACATAAGCAACATTACACAGAAAAAAGAATAAACAAAAATAATTTAATTAATGACGTGTAAAAGCAGGATGTTTTGACCATGAAAGTCCCTCAGATTTGGCACAGTCATGAGTTATTGGCAACACACAACTATGGGTTAGCCGCATATGGGGTGAGTGAGTCCTTTTCTATAAAACACCAAGGAATTCTGTGAAAAGTTATATATGGGAGATGGAGTCATCTCCTAGAGCTGTTATAATAAGAACCATAGCTGAGTGAATTAGACAACAGGAACTTATTCTCTCTCACATTTCTGGAGAATAGAAGTCTAAAGTCAAGGTGTCAGCAGAGCTTGTTCCTTCCAGGGGCTGGAGGGAGGATGTGGTCCAGGCCTCCTCCTTGGCTTACAGATGCCCGTCTTCTTCTGTGTCTTTATCCTCTCTCCCATCTATGTGTCTCAGTGTCCAAATTTCCTCTTTAATAAGGACACAGTGATATTAGGTTAGAGCCCACCCTCATGACCTCATCCTAATTTCGTCATCTGCAAAGACCCTTTTTCCCATTAGGACCATATTTATAAGGGGGTTAGCACTTCAACATATGAATTGGGGGAGACCCAATTCAATCCATAGCAGGAGAATTTTAGCACAACTAAAATGAGGAAATGACAGGACTGGCCTGAAGTGGGCAAGCGTGAGTATGTTTGTGTGTGTATATGTGTGTGTGTGTGTGTGTGTGTGTGTGTGTACGTGTTTGCAACTCAGGTCCACCAGACCCTATTTGTTTCCCTTCCTTTTTCTGACACAATTACAACTGTGGGCTAGATGACAACAAACAATAATTCACAAATTCAACTATTGACTGCTAGCTCCTTTGTCAAATGTCTGCTATGTGAAACACTTGATACAAGGCCTCAGAATCTGTAACAGAAAACATATTTCTCTATTTTAGGTGTTTACAATTTAGTTGAAGAAAGGTATCTACACAGAGAAAGGGTAGTTGAAGTAAAATCACTTTCAAATGAAATAGCTATACAAGAACTTACAAAAGGTATGGAATTAGAGCCGGACCTTACTAAATATAGTAGTAGGGCCTGAAGACATTGGTCATTCCTTCTACACATATTCCTTCTCTTTTTCTGAGAACTGAAACATGGAAATATGGGAATGCCAGATTTGTAGCTCAGCCCCCAAGGATTCCAGTTCAGTCCCATTGGAAGCCAACTTTGCCCCAGATGAGTGAGAGCAGCAGACCTGCCATTTTGAAACCCTCTCCTTGGCGTTTCTGCTTTACCTAAGCCATGCTGAGCTCCCATTGGTATGGCAGTTCAGCCTTTAATCCATACTATATGTCCGTTCAGCCTTTACTTTAATCCATACTATATGTTGTCTGTAAATTAAATGATATATGAATTTTATAACCTAGTACATGCAAAAATGCTTTACAGACCATAAGGACATTTGCAAAAGGTGATTTTTAGTACAGGAGAGAGTAACCTCTACAGAGCTGATGAAGTGATTGAATACAGGGATTGAAGGAAAGAAGGATACATTTCTATCCACTCCAAATTTGGATATAGAGCCTAAATAAGTTGTCAAAGAAATAAAATCTTCTTAGTAGAAATATGTAATAACAACGATATCACATTAAATTGAGAATGCTGTTTGTACCGTTTCATCCTTATAATATACATACAAAGGCAGGTCAGTAAGGAAGTGTTTCTCTTGGCAGATGAACAAAGTAAAACAAAGAACAATTATGAACATTGTCACCCATTTGTGGTTAACCATTTGTGGCAGGACTGAAAAAAGTACTCAAAAGTCCTATTTTTCCCAGGTCCATAACCCACCTTTCCACTCCTACAGAAACTATTTTTAAAAGAGCAGATCACACATCACAGGTGAGCTCGGAAGGGAGAAACCCAATATTAAAGTAATGACTTTTTAAAACTCTATA
>NW_020174434.1:1161656-1343862 GCF_003031525.2 Neophocaena asiaeorientalis asiaeorientalis | reverse complement strand
AGAAATGTTTCCAACTCTTTTGTGGTTGCACAATTATCTGTGAGGTTGATGGTCCTTGCCTATAAGAAATCTCATAAGGAAACTTCAGGTGTATAAACATAGACACAGTTAATGTTACATGAGACAAGTCTATCTCTCCATTTCCATGGGGATGTCCTGAAGGAATTCTGAATTATAAGTTCTAAACAGTCATTTGCAATATTGAAAATACATGTTGATACTTCTCTCATATAAACTATAATCTTTCCAATTAGAAACTCATTCAGAATGTCTAAATCTTCCCTCAACCAGAATACTTTTCTTATTTTAAAATTTAAAAAGTGTTGAGAAGAGCCAGTTTTCAGTGAAGATTCTCCATTCAGTCAGGGGACCCTCAGAATAGAAGAGGCGGCTCAGGCAGAGGGAGAGAAACAGGCTGATGGTGCCGAGGTGACCAGTCTGTGAAGGTTCTTCAGGATAGTGATGGATTCTCCCTGCTCACCTGGCTTAGGCAAGGGGAACATGTCTGTTGGATGTCCATAGGATAGACAGCCATGGGGTGGAGAGTCCGAACAGGATGCTGCAGTGTCTCTATCAGCAGATCTTAGATAGTCTAGGGGAAATTAAAGAGGGGATCTTCTGATGGAGGCGATTATAGCACAGACAGGAGGGACCAGGGTCATGACATCTTCAAAGAGGCAGAAACAACTTGGAAGAGCACCTGTGACAAGGAAATAACCACAACAAGCAAGTTGTAGAAGTGAACTGAAACAGATGAATAAAAGCAGGAGAGGGCAGCCCATGTACCAGAGTTGTGGTAACTTCCACAGCCTAGAAAGGAGGTGGAAAGACTTATAGGCAAGATTGCTAGATGACGAGGGAAGAGACATCGAAGGCTGATGTCACCGGTGTCAGTGGAATGTAACTGTGCTTCACAGGTACTGGACTACTGTATGAAAAGCCTATATCCAGTTCCAGCTACTTAGGAAGAGAAATTAGGAAGGTTGCCAGATAAAAACATAGAAAGTCCAAAGAAATTTTAATTTTAGATAAAGAATATTTTTTAGTACTGGTATATCTCAAGTACTTAAACTAACACTTTGCAATATTTGAGACATAATAAGGAGGTGTTCATTATTTAACTGAAATTCAGATTTACCTAAGGACCCTGTATTTTTATTGGCTAAATCTGGCAACCTTAATTGGGAAAAAAACAGAAAGACTGACTTCTCACACTAAAACCTGCATAAGTCATAACCCAAAATAAACAAATGTGTTAGCACTAACAGAGTGGATACATAGGAGCAGGGAAGTTTAGATGATATTTAGGCTCATGTTCAGTAGCATCTTTGGTCCCAAAGGAACTTTCAGGTATCAATAATATATCTTATGTTCCTTGGGAAAATTAAGAGACATCTAAGGCCTTCAGAGTAGATTATATATTCTACCCGAGCCTAAACTTGGTGATCATGCAGCCACCAGCATTCGCAATTGGTAATAAATATAATAGCAGTTTCTAAGACTTGTAGAGAAACAGAGAATAGAGTTTTATGTGATCTCATTCATGTAGAGAAAAAAAAGATAGGAAAGAGGCATACTTGTACCAAATGCTTGCTGCTTTTCAAACTTTCTGAAACAATTCAGTTCAGCAAGTAGCCCAGCATGGTTGGGATGGTAGCGATTGCATAAGGCTGACTGATGATGCCTATATTTTGAGACTCCATTCAGGTCACACACTAATCGTGAGATGAGTCTCACACTGGTTAACCCCAAGCCCCGCCTTCCTCGTGCTGGCCGAGTAATCTTCCCCTGTTCTCCTATCACACCTCACCTTACCTCTCACTTAATCCTGAACATGTATCTGGTGTCCAAATAGAGTGCTCACTTGTCAATCTCCATACCAGTCCATCTCCCAGATTATCAGCTCCCACTGGGCAGGGGTCAGAATTTACTAGGAACAATAAAAACGATGAATGAACTGCCCCATTATTTAATTGTGCATTATTTACTTAGTGTGAACAAATACAAATGAAATACAAACACTCACGAATGTATGATAAAACCTTAGAATATAAAGCCAATCCAAACAACAAGGAAGGCAAGAGAAAGGTAGCTCTGAGAAAGTCTGGTGGATCCGGGATATGGTATTGGAAGAATAGGAGCCACGGGGAAAGACCCCAAAGCAGATTCGAGGGTGTTGATGGGGAGAGTCAAGAGAAGGGCAGATGGACAACAAAAACGGGGCAAGCAGCATGGGGACCAGGAGTAGCTGGGGGTTAAGAGGCCCCCAGATATTGTACCCTTGGTATAAAATAATAAGGATCTAAATTTGAAGAAATGTAGGAAGCAATATGAATCCAAGAAAACATTTAAGGGAAGGTTACTAGGTCTTGTACTAGGGGGACTTAGCTGGAAAGCAGAAGAGAAAAACATTGTCAGATATGACAAGAAGCTTAGAACAAGTGGGCCTAGAAAATAGCTTTTCTGGAGACAGAAACAGAGAAGTTAGGAAGGAAAAGACAGTTTGGGAAAGAAGATAACTCTTGACTAGCTTTGCTAGAAAAAGCCAACGATGGCATATTTAACTCAGTAATGCAAACAACCACATTCCCGCTGCTACTATCCATTTAATTAGAAAAGATCCCCCACTTTTAACAGTTTTTACTTCAGGAAAACTCAAAAGAATATAATAGCAGATGATCTCTGGTGGAGTCTTTAATGAGTCACCGTTTTAGGAAGTAAACACAGCATATACAACTAGGAATATCCAGAGAACCTTAGATTGATGGCCACAATTTTCACACTCCCATACTTCCAATAGTAACTGAGTAGTGACATGTGTAATGTAAGTCCCCAAACTAGTCATTTAAATGTGGAAATAAAGCAACATTTAAATAGGGGAGACAGCATTTTGAATGTTTGCCATGTGCTCAGAAACTCAAAACAGCAAGGTAGTAGACTGCACTTTTTAAGGTTTTTGATCATTGACAATGAAATCTTACATTTGCTGTCACCATAGTGAGCTACAATGGTAAATTTAGAGCTTAATTTAGATTTGTTAATAGAAATCAATGACTGAACAATTCAAGATTTATCCGTTAAGTATAATTTAAAATATGTTGCCTAAACATGGCATAATACCTGTGTACAAGCCAAAGGAACCATGAGGAGAAATCCCATTAGGTTCTCAACAAAAAAGACCAGATTCAGAGACTGGCAGGCTGGTACCTTTGCTCCCCAGCTAAAACAGCTGTACCTTGTAGAGTTAGTTTCTCAAACTTTGAAGCTTTATATTGTTGATGACACTCCAGGAACAATTTTTGTAGACCAACTGGTATGACTGGATGGTCTCCAGGTGGCAGGCACCTGCATCCTCATTTGCATGAACACAATTCCTCTTTAATCTGGTGATGACATAAAGAGCAAAGATAATTTTTGGCATCTCACTTTCTGATTCTGCTTTGGAAACTGCCTAGACGTACACTGCAGGCAATTTGCTCTTTTCAGCACACACAAAAGATGGATTCATTTAGGCAAAAATTAGAGTGACTAACTGCATATCTGACCTCCAAAATGCATCGGTGTTTCTTTCTTTCTTTCTTTTTTTTTTCTATTGTGTAAGCTCGAAGGATTTATAGAGTTGGAGGGTTCTACTCAAAACACCAGCGTGAGTCTTGGTCTTTTGTCATTCTTGTTCCCTCCATCTCCCTACACCTTCTACACATGCCCAGAGGCCCTATCTGACCAACTGAAAAAACGTTAAATCTAGGATTTAAGGCCACAGTAGAGGTGTTATATAAGAACCTGTCTTATTAATGTTATGTCTGTTCTTATACAGCTAGCAATGAAACATTTACAAATCTAAATCTAAAGGCAAAAAAATAAAGCAATAAGAAGTGTCTTGTTTTTATGAGTATTTACTACAAGCTAAATCATTTCTGGCACTGTGTTTTATTACCTGTGCCAACGTCTCCAATTTAATCTCTCTGAACTTCTCTTTTTAGAATAGAGACATTTACCAATCTTAGGGGACATGAGAAGTAAAATGAGAGCAGTAGTAAAATCATGCCCTATACTAGAGTTTGTTAAATGCTGGCTCTCTTCCCTGCTCCAATTCTGGTTCTATTCTGGACAGTCAACGTCAAGCCTACCGGGCAGTAGCCAGGAGAAAGTCAGTATCCTCCAGGCGAGTGGAATCTCGTCCTGTCCCTGTCCCTGCATCCTGACCAGAGGCAGCTGTGGCTGGAACAGAAACCCGCACGACAGTCAGAGCTGTGTGGCTGCCTCGCTCGGTCTTTAACACCAGACATAGTGAATGGTGCAATGATGGTCCAGCAGGATTTATGTACAGTCAGCATCTCTTTATCCCAAAGGTCTGAATTTATAAACAGGCTAAAAATGAATGCCTTTCATCAGCTTTAATTTTCTAATGCAGTGACCCATCCTAACACTGTATAATAACAGGTCCCAGAGTGACAATTAAAATAAATCACCCTATAGAATACGCCATTAGAAGCATTCACACCTCATCAGTAACCGAATTGTCTTATATAATGTATCTTAAGAAAATATTTATAACTTTAGCTTCAGCTCCCCAAAGCACAGTCTGATTAATATTCTGCCCTTGTTGTAGGTTTCTCAGAAACTGAAACATGGTTCAAATATTACTTTCCGGGTGACAGTCTAATTTTGTTTTAATGAGGAATACCAATGGCTAATCATGAACCAATAGCTATTGATCTAAAATGGATTACCTTCCCACAGAGCCCAAGAGGAAGATGAGCCTTTGCACATCCCTCCCTTTTTAAGAAAAGCTCTTGAATGACTGAGCCCATTTTTCCCTTTCTTGATAATGGGGATAAAATCTTTCTGAAGGGACTTTGAAACATAAAATCTATTCCTCTTTCACTCTGTAAAAAAGTTTATCCTAAGTGTCAAGAGAATATATTGACAGAAGCTGGTCTGGGGTAAAGAAGCCTTGGGGGTCATTCCATCATGATTCCTCACCCTTTACCTCTCAAGGGAAACTCAAGGGAGGTTCAGGCAGCTTGACCATCTCCTGAGGAGTCTCTCAGCTCCTATGGGCTAAGACAGCCTAGTATAAAACCTAGGGAAAGACACCAAAGCAGCATATTTAAGTAAACGATTTACTTTGGCAAACACCGCAAAGGACTTTGAGGTGACCTGTGTTGCAATGAGTTATGGCCACAGCTGCTGTAGTCCAATGACACAGAAAAAATTAGGCATAGACCTTGGAGACCAAGGCATGGTGTCTTGTTCAGCTTGGGTGGCTGTAACAAAATGCCACAGACTGGCCGGCTTAAGCAACGCACACTTATGTCTCACAGTCCTGGAGCCCACAAGTCCACGATCAGGGAGCAGCATTGTGGAGTTCTGGGGAGAGATCTGCCCCTGGCTTGCAGGTGGCCGTCTTCACAGTGCTCACACCTGGCAGGGAGAGAGCCCTGGTGTCTCTTCTCATAAGGACACTAATCCCATCCCAAGGCCTCCATCCTCATGACCTCATTTGGCCTAATTGACTTCCAAAGGCCCTATCCCTCCCCTCTGGGGGTTAGGGTTACACCATACAAATTTGAGGCAGTCACGTACAGTCCATAACACACAGCAAAGAAATGTCTGGCAGCCAAAGACCTTGTTGATGTGGCCCTGATCCAGGTAAGAGGTTTGAAAGGCAGCTAGTCAGGGATTGACTCATCCTGGGACCTGAAGCTCAGGTGATTTCCTCATTCCTTGAAGACTATACGACTCGAGTCTTAGATGTGTGTCTCCTCATATATATGCTTCCCACATATCCTTTTTGTTGTTGATTTTCTAGTTTGACAGTACACTGAGACCTTGGCAATTAAGGTGAGTTCAAAGGGATAGTTTTATGAATCATGGTTTCCAGACCAGATTTTGTGTTCTGACCTAGCTTACATATACTCCACGTTTCAAAGAGCTACACAGGAAATGCGGATACAAGGGGACCTTTAAACCCAAGACCAAGAGGAAATCAGATCAAGTGTGCCTTCTGAGGTCCAGGGCACAAGTCCCCAGACTCCAGCTCTGCCAGCTGGTATTTAGAGTCTTGGTTTTTGAGACTCTTTCCTTCACTACTAAGGAAAGATATAAATATTCTGAATTTGAAATCTCTACATTATTTACCTTCCTGATTTTCAATGTCCTATTTTGCTAAATAGATAAAACACCTGCAAACAGCCTGAAAGGGTAGCAGTAAGAATTAATGGGATTACATGTACAGCAGTGTCAGCTTTGAGAGAGAGAAGCATTAGTATGAATACATCGGCCTCTTCTGAACAAGTGTGTTATGTTAACAATTTTCTAGCAAATTTCTCCCTGATCATCACTGGAAGCCTTTTGAATGCAAAAGCCTTGACCTTTTGAAGAGGACTTCATCTTCACGATGATTTGTTCTCTATGGATCTGTCACACCACGCAACCCTGTTTCCCACCCTCGCTCTCCTTCTCGCCTCAGTGTAGTCACTCAGAGAACTTCTTCTGTAAGATGAAGAGGCTTTCAGAAAACCCTGGTCCTGAGAGGAAGAGGGAGAAGTAGGAGGAAGACATTGTTTCTTTACTTCAACATGGAAACGTGCAGACCTTCTTCAGGATTATAATTAAAAACCCCAGGAAACTGCTTTTCGAGGCCACACAAAGGGAACTTTGGAAAATTGTAGTCCACATCGGGAGCCTGGCTTTCTTCTCTGCAAAATAAAGAGATTGGATTAAACGATGTCTACTATCCCTATTGAGTTCTAACATTTTATCCTTTACTGTTCGCTGGGCATTTAACTAGACTCTCGAGTTTGGTTTGGTAGAAGGTGGAGGTTGGCAGCAGCTTGTGAGTCTGCACAGTGGTCTCTGGAGCAGAGCTCCTCCAGAAAATTCTTACAGGGCAAAAATCCATATATTTCCCACTCCCTTGATTTTATTTGTCTCCCTAACCCTGCAAGCATCCCTTCTGCAGACTGGTCCATAGGGAGGGGAAAGAGATAGATCCAATAGAAATCTTACCTGGGTGTAGAGGATAAGAAACCCTCCCTACTGAAAAGTTTGCATTTCAAAGCATTCCGTCTTGTGACTACTCAAAAGAGAGAAAGCTTTTTGCTACTTGGTAGAGATTTGTGTTTGTCCTGAGGTACTTATTGGCAAAACCAGACCTTGAACCATTTCCTAAGAAGCCTCAACGTGTTTGGGTGAGAAACAGCAGAGGATGCTAAGATTAGCATCATTAACTAGTATGCTTAAGGCCACGGAGCACTAAACTGAAGAGCTAGGAACAGGATAGAGGCCCCGGGGTTTTCCTGGCCACGTGCCGAGCTCCAATCCCTAACTCCCACCGGCCAGGGCTTTCTCTTCAGCTCAGAGGCAGTGGCAGCACCAGCCTAAGGCCTGAGCTTGTTTGTGAAGCTTCTCTAACTCTGCACTCGCACTTGTTGCTGTGGTGACTGATGGACAGAAAACAGGGGCAACCACTTGTCTATCGACTGAGTGAAGACCAAGTGAAGACTTTATCAGACGGATACCGGAAACAGATATATATGCAGCTATTTTGTTAAGAAGGTCTTTCCCTCCTTATTGCATTTGGTTTATAAGATTTTGAAAATGATACAGGCAAGAGATTTATGCATCCCGTGGACTCAAAGGACTAACAGGATGTGGAGATGCCCTCCAGATGGGCCTGGAGCTTGGGGCCACTGGGCCACTTTCTCTGAATCCAGTCCCAAAACAATCATCATACGCATTGTTTGTACCCGATGAGTGGCAGGCCTGGAGCCAACGTCTGCAGAATGGTCAGGAGAGAGGTTTTTACTCTTCCTGGAATTTTCAGTGCAGTTCACGAGCTCTTGGGTTCGCCCACAGCTCTGTGACCTGGAGACTACGCCTCCATCTGGGAGCAGAAAGCCCTAGAAAGGGAGGGAGGGAAGGAAGACCACTGTTCAAAGATGTGTAAGCAAGCTAACTCTAGAGGTGGGAGAAAAATCCTAAGTTTAATATGGATCTGCACTCACATTTCTTCAAAATCCTATATGTCCTCACTCTGCTTTAAAAAACCCAAAATTTAAGATCACAGACAAACTAATATGCTAAGATTTATGAAAAAATAGATAACAAGAAGATGGAGTTCCACCCCTCATCTCCCACTCCAATCAAAGGCTTTGGAAGTTATATATATGTGGAATGACTCTGCAATATATGTCTTCAAATATTAAAAAGTTTATAGTCATTATGAAGTGCTGCCATAACCAAATCAGTTTAATAATTGATTGACTAATGCAATGCTCTGATACTGGCAGGCCAGAGTGATCCTTTAACATAAGACAGCACGAATGCCCACATATTTTACATCTTTTTTATTAGTTTCCTGTGTTCTCATGTTCAATTATTTTAAAAGTATTCCAGTACAGTATGTGTCTTTCTCCAAAGCATTTACATGCCTATGACTTACTCTGACTTAGATATTTCATCCTGCTGTACAGAGAGTTTGTGGAAGAAACCCTCTTCCTGACTTGATTATCCAAGTTTAGAGCGTCAGGCTCCAAAGTGACATGCCCATGGATTGCAGCAAAGCTATGGCTAAAGGCAGAGAACCGTTTAACACTGCTGGCCAGTGGTAAGGTAACAAGGAGGTCTCCGTGCCCTGATCCCCTGTGAAGGCTGAGGTGTGTGGATGGTCCTGAGTTTCCTTAGACTCGCCCCAGCTTCTCTGTACTAGCAGAGCAGTGACGGTGCCATATCTTTCTGATTCGTGTGCTAAGACAGTACAATTAAAAAAAAAAAAATTGAGTCAGAAAGGTATTTGTCGAGTTCTGTTGTTGTTCCATAGCAAAAGGTACCCAATTCATGACTGAGAGCATTTGACTCTGAATATTCTGAAACTGTCTTATTACCTTTGATTTTCAGGCCGACGCATCTCTCGAGCTTGTCCACCACAGAAATGAAAGCCTCTCAAATGGCATTTATGTGCGGGATCTAAAAGGTATGAGACAAAGGCATGCATTTCATTCAACAAGAGTTCTGCTTTCCCAGAAATGATCACACAATCAGTTCTGATGATTTCACGGCTATACGGTGTCTTAAAGAGCAGCTCCTCCTGCTAAAGTGAAAGCTTGAGTGTAATGCGTTTTGGGGTGCATGTCTGTGTGCGCATATGTACGTGTGCGTGTGTACACGTGTGCATGCACACGTGCAGGTATGTTTGAGAAAGTAAGCCATCACCTGCTTTGCTTTGTGTTCAAGCTTTTTTAACACACTACATCTGATCAGCCAGTTTCCTTCATTCCAGGGGACAGGGGTTGTTGTTACGGTTCTGGGGCCAGTATCCCAGATG
Source organism: Neophocaena asiaeorientalis asiaeorientalis (assembly GCF_003031525.2). NCBI lineage: Eukaryota > Metazoa > Chordata > Mammalia > Artiodactyla > Phocoenidae > Neophocaena > Neophocaena asiaeorientalis. The sequence goes on along the minus strand of NW_020174434.1, from coordinate 1,334,531 downwards.
AGGGATGCTCCTGTCCTGTCCTACGTTGTATTTTGCTGTCCTTCCTACTAGCTGTCCTGTGAACTTAAATATGGTTTGTACTGTCCCCAGCCTCACAAACATATCAAAAGTCTTAAAGCCAGTGTACCCTTTGGCCCAGCCATGCCAAATCCAAAGGTGTGCTTAGAAGAATCACTAGGAATGTGAGCAAAGATATAGTAATAAAGGATGTTTTGCATAAATACCTCCCAATAGAGAATTAGTTAAATAAATCATAGTTTGTCACATCTGAATATATAATTTCTTGGAAGCTTGTGCTACTCAGGTCATGTGGGGAAGGAAGGTTGAAGTGGGAGGCCAGGAAAAGCTGAGAGAAACCAGGAGCTTTAGCAAGCCTAAGAGGAAAACTTGGAGAGTGTTTTAGTAAACCCAAGTAGTTAACTGGCATTTGTGTGCTTTCCTTATCTCCATTATGTCAAGAAATAGGAAACATTCAGAGTAAATTGTGTGGATAAAATGCAGGGCCATGCCAAGTCCATGTGTGGGTACCCGTTAGCACATATATTCAAATCTCAAACATTTCCCTGAGGAAAAACAACTTTCATTGGTGTTGTCCAAGCTGGGAGATGATTGGGATGAGAGAATTTTGAAAGAGTGAACCTAGAGGTGAGACTCACAGATTCAAAGTGCCTTCTAGGAAGAAGAGAAATTAAAAAGAAAAACACTTTCTTCAGCTTTAAGTGAGGACCAGAAACCTAGTGGCTGCGGGCACATTAGGGCACCAGTCTTAACCAGTTGGGGTTGAGGGATCATCCTTACCCTGCTGAAGTGATTGACCACTTTCCCCTGAATTCTTGAGGCTTAGGGAATGGCAGACAAGAGTGGGTTTTAGTCCCCATGGACCTACAAGGCACATTTGAAAGGCACTCCTGGATTTCTCAAGAACACCCATGCTTGTAGCCCACAGCCAGAGATTCAGAGTCAGTTGGTCTGGGGTGGAACACAGATAGTTGAATTTATTTTTAAAGTTCCCTTGTGTTTATAATAATATAAAGGATCATTGTAAAGCTCTTGGCCTGAGGCACTGGAAGAATGGATTGCCTGAGTTTTGCATCCTTGTCCTAGTTTACCACGTAACTGCTGAAGCATGGATTTATTCTGTTATCTCAACAAATATTTATTCAGAGAAAACAATGCTCCAGATGCTATTCTGGACACTTGGTACGTGTTAGAAAAAGATAAAAGAAAAAGAAAAAACTGCTATGGCTAAGCTTCGATTATATCAGGGGATACAGACAATTAAGCCAAAAGCATGACACACAAATATTATAAAGTAATACATTCCGTTAAAAAAAATAACAAAGTGAGCGGACTTGAGATTGTACAAGGGGTAGGAAGCAGATTTCGGTATTAACATGAATCATATTAGCCCTCACTAAAAGCTAGACACTTGAGAAAAGTCTTGAAATTTGTAATGAAAGAATATTCCAGGCAGATAAGACAGCTAGTGCAAATGCCCTAAGACTGGATTTGACACATGTGCTCAAGAGACAAAAAGGTGACCAGTGATGTTTGAGCAGGATTGATGAGGTGAAAAAATTACAACCTAATTTGGAAAGATAAGGGGAATCACATTCATTATAAAGGGCTGCACCATTGTAAGGACTTTGGCTTTTACTGAGAAGAATGGGAAGCCAGGGGAGAGTTTGCAGTCAAGATCATCAAACATGATTTAACTTATATATTTAAAAGCACCGATTTCACTGTTATACTGAGTCTGAAGTAAAGATGACGGATGTAGAAGTGAGATCAGTTAGCAGACTATAGCAATTCCCTGGGCCAAAGGTGGATGGTGGCCTGAACAATTGTCTCAGAGGCAGAGGTGGAGCTAAGTGGTCACACTTTGCACATACTTAGATACTAGAGACAGCAATATATTCTAGAGATTAATGTAGAAAGGCAGAGAAGGATAAAACGTGACTCTAAGGTTTGCCTTTGGTTTAAGCCAACTGGAAGGAGTGTATTGTCTTCAACAGAGAGTGCTGGTTGTAATAGAAATGGTTTTGGGGGAGAGCATGAGTTCAGTTTATGTTATGTTGTGTTTAAGATGTTTATGAGGCTAATGAGATGCCAGGTACATGTTGGATCTATGGATGTAGAGTTGATAAAAGAAGTTTGGGCTAGAGATATAAATTTGGGCATGAGGAGCATAAAGAGGTAGTATTTAAAGTCATGAAATGAGCATAGTATAGCTTTTTGTGTCTTTTTTTCTTTTCTTCCCCAATTGGAAGGACAATTCTGGAGGGCAGGTTCTTTTTATTTCATCTATTATATTATTTAGGTATTGATATATTAATTTAGGTATTGATATAGGCAGATATTTTATAATGTATGTATCCACTCACTTATCCCCAAAGTATAAGATTTAAAAAATAATTTAGTGAATATTTTAGGGTTGTGGTCTATGACCTAATATTCATTAGAATTCTAGTATTCATCCCTAGCTAGACCCAAACACAGAGAGGTGAAAGCTTTATTCCTGAACCAAACTCACTTTTTCAGTTGACTGATAAACAATAGTTTTTAATCACAGCAGAGAAGCTGAAATAAACAGGTGAAATTTTTCTGAGAACATGGCAGGCATATAACTAAAAAATCTAAGCGGGGATCTTACTCTCTGTGTTAGTTTTCTGTGGGTGTTGTGACTAATTACCAAACACTCAGTGGCTAAAGACAACAGAACTTTATTCTTTCACAATTCTGAAAGATGGAAGTCCAAAATCAAAGGCTGGCAGGGCTGGGAGTCCTCTGAAGGCTCTAGCGAGAGTATTTCCTTGACGTTTCCAGCTCCTGGGTCTCCAGGCATTCCTTGGCTTGTGGCAGCATCACTCCAATCTCTGCCTCTGTTTTCACACGACCTTTTCCCTGTCTCTCTGTGGCTTCTTCTCTATTAGCCAGGACATGAGTCACTGGGCTTACAGTCACCCTAAGTCCACCATGACCTGATCTTGAGGTCCCTAACTTAATCACATCTGCAGAGACCTACTTCCAAATAAGGTCACATTGTGAGATTCCAACTGAACACCAAGTTGTGGGGGACACTGTAAAACTGACTATACTTTCTAACCCAGCACTCCCCCTAGTCTAAGAAAATAGTAATGTATTTAAATAAGGACACATATACAGCAATTTCATCCAGCATTATTTGTGAGAGCAGCAAGGAAGGAAATGTTCTAAACATTCTAAAGGAAAATAGGTAGCATACATGATAATATGAACTTATATAGAACTTATATAGAAAAACACTTAATGACATGAGGGATTGTCCATGATACTTTTAAAAGAATGCCAGTTTATATGTACATTATAATTACTTTTGGAAGGGAAAATAGAGTTTACTATATGGATACAAGTAGGGAAAATCTGTGCAAAGAGTACACGTCCACATTTAATAAAAATTGCTGGATTTAGAGATTATAAGAGGTATTTTTAATGCTTATTTTTATATTTATTTGAATAATGTAAATTCTTTAGAAAAAGCTTTTTTTATTTTTGTGGTACGCAGGTCTCTCACTGCTGCGGCCTCTCCTGCTGTGGAGCACAGTCTCTGGACGCGCAGGCCCAGAGGCCATGGCTCACGGGTCCAGCAGCTCCGTGGCATGTGGGATCCTCCCGGACCGGGGCATGAACCCGTGTCGCCTACATCGGCAGGTGGACCCTTAACCACTGCGCCACCAGGGAAGCCCCCCAAAAAGCATTCTTTATTTATAGTTTAAGAAAAAAGAATCAAGTCTGTCAAAGAAAAATACAACAAAAAACAACATAAAATGGAATACTTAAAGGAAAGAGAGATGAATTCTAATTGATCTGCTCTTGTTTAATTTTAGAATTTGAATACTAGATCAATTGATACACATAATTTATTCATCTGTACTCTTAAATAAATTCATGATAAAGAATAGTGAATAAAAGATTATAAATATGTATTAGTGTAAAAGTAAGAAATAGCTGTTTTAATTTCAGTATAAATAATTCCTAAGGAACAGATAAAAATTATTTTGTAAATTAGTGTGAAAGTTGAAACATTCCAATATTAGATAAGGTCTTGAATGACAAGTATATATTTTAGTCACTTTTCTCCAGTCTACATTTAGTTCAGAGGTAGGTGCATTGAAGGAATGCTAAAATATTTATTCAATGAATGAGTGAACATTGTAGGAGTCTTAATCAATAATTAAAATATATTTTCAATGATCACTCTTGTAAAGACAAGAGTGTCCTATAACTAACCAGTTTGGAAAAACTATCTCAAAGAACTTTCTACTGCCCTCATTTTTTACAGTAAACCATCATTAAAAACAACGCTTCATCTGGGACCCTCCAACCCCACCCCTCGTTCTTTCCCCAGCACTCGTCCAAGTCCTGGGCTCCTGGAGAATTTCAAACTTCGCTAGGGAGAGATCTGGTTTTGAGAATGCTTATATTCTGGCTTTCACTCCAGTGTTACTAACAGTTGGTTCTGGGTTGTGGTTGTAAGGAGGCTTTATAAATCAGCTTATGTTCTTTATGCTAAAGCTCAGAGAAACACATATGTCATGAGGATGTTTAATCACTGTAGAGATTCGATTACTCACAGAGAAGAGAGTGCAGCCGCGTTGGGAGTTCTCTCTTTGGTCATCCACATACCTGAACACAAAGAAAAGGGAGACAATACAATTTTGAGTTAGCCATCAAGTCATTTTAAAATCAAACCTTTCCCTACCTTTTTCCTATGAGATTGAATCATTTTTCTGAGTATATGTGTTTAAATCACAAGATGATCTTGGTGCCCAAGATATAAGCCATCTACAATTTTATTTTAATTATCTACCTCTGCCCATCACTTGAATACTGGTGTTCCCTTGCGTTGTAACCATAAGGTCTTTGTTGCTCCATCTTTATGTGGAAATTAAGTGATCCTATCAACTTCTGGAGATTTAACTATCATCTTTTCACAAAATGATGACTAGATCTCTCTATTCCAGATTTCTCCTAATTTCCAGATCTGTATCCCAGTCTGTATCCCACATATATTTTATGCCCAGCTGAATCCATTTCCACTTCCTAAACCTTTCTTTCCTTTAGTGATGAGAGAGACAGAGGGCTTCATCTAGGAGAATGACTTAATGGATATACCAGGTCCTCAAGAAAGAAATACACAATCAATCTAGGTTTCTCCCCTCTGTATTCCTCACTTCCAATATTCACACCCACAGGGTTTAACGCATTAAAAAGGAGCTCCCTAAAATTTTTCTCTACTTCATCTCCACTATCTATCTATGTATCAGGCTCAAACCATCTATCAGGTGGGTACCGTTCTTGTCTCCAGTTAATTCTTCCTAGGCTGGGCTAACTGTTCCAATGTAATCCCTCAAAATATTATCAATCCCCCATTCTCAACTTGGTAAATGTGTCACCACACTCCAAAAATGTACTTTAACTCAGGTATGTCCCCCATAGGAGAGTGCCTCTAAGTCTTAATTTCAAATTTTGGTATCATCTATCTATTTGAAGAATATGTGTAACTCTGGATAGATATTCTGATGTAATTGGTCTGGGATGGAACACACATACTGTAGGTTTTTCAGTACGTAGGCAAGGTTTGGAATTCCTGGGTTAGGATGTAGCAGATGCTATGAATCGGTCCTTAGCCCAAATCTCTGTTTTGTCCTTTCCACCTTCACCATATCTTCATATTCAGGTGGGAAAAGTTTTGTGAGCTGAGATTAGACTCCATCAAGGTAACAGATGCTACTTTCTTTGGTTTGTTGAGAGGGCTCCAAACACCTCCCCCTCAATCTGTTGCTCCATCAATCATGGGGCACAAGTGATCAGATTTAAGGATTTGTATTTTCATGCATGCTCCAACAGCAAATCTGTGTTGGACTGAGGAGGGGCCTGTTTATTTGAAGAGAAGCAGGACACCTGCACTTTGGAGATTTTTCAAACACCATGCTGACCAGACCTGAACTCCTTATTGGTAAGCTGAGTGATCAGTGATCAATATCTGCCAGGGACCCAACCCCAAAATCCAGGAAAGAAGACAGGAGCTGAAAGTGGTATTTCCAGAAGAATGGCTAAGATGGGGCTAAAATCAATTGAGAATAGGTATCATTAGAAAAAGATGAAGAAAATGGTAGTTTTGCTTGTGGACTAAAAACAAAACTTATCCATAGAGTTTCATAGTTTAACTCAACTGACTCTTCAGTGCATGAAGAGCTTGCCTCCTCTTGACATTTGACCTAATCAATGATATGGTGTGAGTTGATGGTTTTCTTCTTGACACTTGTCACTATTTGCATGCACATATTATGTATGCAATGTCTATTTGTTCAATGTCTTCCTCATCCACCAGACATGCCCTCTGGAGTCTGTTTTTCTCCTCCCCAATGTGAAGCATCAAGAGGTACTTGCTTAAAACTGGATGAGGCCCTGTGTGTTGTGTGAAGAGGGGGTAAGACCACATAAGCACATTATACTATGTCCACATATATAAATGAAAAGCAGAGTCTTTCTGATGAAAATAAAAAAACAACACCCCTGGGCCTTCTGCCCCAAGAATGATGCTTAAATCTTACATTTCTCATATTTCAATATGACAAGAAGATGAATATGCTCTTTTTGGATACCTTCCAGTTTGAATTCATGCTTCCAAAAATTTATATTTTGTTGACAGGAGCCCCAACTTCAAGTGAGAGCATATTTAAAAAGTGTATCCAGTGATTTCTCTGGGCAGTGAGATTTCTATATCACACAGTGATATGTTGTCATTTGAAACAAAATTGGTGGTTCACCAGACTACAAGTTTTGTGTGGGCTAACCGACAAATTCCATCACCACTCAGAATTATTCTGGATAACATCGCTAACCTGACTGTTGATTTGCACTTATTCAGTATTCAAGGATTGTTTTTCTTTTTTTCAAAAAGAAATTTTGCCATAGAAATAAAAAATGTACTTTTTTTCCTTTAAAAGAGTTACAGCACAAAATAATTTGGATTCTTGGTGAAGAAGCTCAAGAGTGAAATTGAGTAGATCATTCATTTTTGCAGCCAGTTCCCCATTTCACACCTTTTAGGCTCCAATTCAAATTGACCATCCTTTTCCCCAACTGATCCATCCCAAACCCTCCATAATGTAATAGACAAAATGGAAACAATTGAGGCTTTCTCATTGTATTCAATCATTTGTATAATTGTTGCACATTCTGACTTGGAAACTCTTAAATGACTAATATTAAGTTTATTTCACCAAGGAGAACTAAATGCACAGGCACTTATATCTGACAACAGTGGTTCAGAATGACTAGACTGTTAAAAAACAAACAAACAAACAACTACTTAATGAAAGCATAATATATATGCTCCAACTAAATGTGATGCATCTCAAGTCCACATAAAGGATAAAGATACATAAGCAAACAACATAAACCCACTATCTCAATTTAAAAGTGGTAAAACATTCACAAATGCAAAATATCTTATAGAGCATTTAAGTCGATGCATTCTACCATCTGCTACATGTTAAGTTCTCAGTTGTGATGTCATGACTAAAATGTTACTCTGGCTTTTTTTAAAAAAACAACAAATGATTTTCACACACATGCATACACACACACACACACACACACACACACAAACACACACACACACATACTGCCTTAATTTAAGTCAAATTCCATGATATAAATCTACTCAAGCACGTTAAATTTATGTTCAGAGAGATCCTTGATCATACATCAAGAAATGCCTCTTTTAAAACTGCATCCATCACGTGCTTCATAGTAACTTAAGGGACTTCCCTGGTGCCGAAGTGGTTAAGAATCGCCTGCCAATGCAGGGGACATGGGTTCAAGCCCTAGTCTGGGAAGATCCCACATGACGCAGAGCAGCTAAGCCCGTGCAGCACAACTACTGAGCCTGCTCTCTAGAGCCCATGAGCCACAACTACTGAGCCCACGTGCCTAGAGCCTGTGCTCTCCAACAAGAGAAGCCACCGCTCCCCACAACTAGAGAGAAAAGCCCAGGTGCAGCAACAAAGACACAACACAGCCAAAAATTAATTAATTAATTAGTTTTAAAAAACCCAGGAACTTAAAATCTTCTTACTTAAAGAAAGATACTAACCTTTCTATATTTGTAAATAAAACAAAAGCTTGAAAAATAGATGATAAATCAGATCAGATCTCATCACATTTGACAAGCACAAGTGGTCTTTTTTTTTCCACTACAGATGATTCTCACCAACGTGGATGCTGCTGCCTTATGTAATAACTCAAGGATATTTTTGGCCAGAATATCAGGAAAGGGATGTCAGGAAGATTTTTGCCAACTAAAGTTTTGTTTATTTATCTTAACATTTAACAAAGGATATTAGCAGGGATTGAACAACAACAGCAACAAAAAAACAAAGGAAAAACTCACCCCAAATCCTCATACCTCCAAATGAAAGACTTTATCAAGATTTCAAAATACTATTGGAGACATCAAAAGAGCTGTTAGATGGCTACTTAGATAAAAATATGTGTTTACAAACTCATTTTCTATAAGCAATATACCACCACATCTAGTCAGAGGAAGGATTATTCTTTCCATCAAAGTTATCCCCTTGTTTCGGGAAATTAGGAAGAGTGAGGGCCGATATGAAGATCTGCTTTATCACCATCTGGGAGGTTGGGAAAGGCACACTGATGAAATCTATTCCCATCTTTTGGATTTATCAAGGATTTCTGATGTAAGAAGAGTGTCACTATTCTGAATTTATTCAAATTTCTCATAGAGGTGCTTTTGGGTCTGTTTTGCTCCAAATATAGTGTATTTAAGAAAAGAATACCAACACATTAAAAATATGAAACTCTAAGAAGTCTGCTATAGAGATGCCAAAAATCTCACATCACATCCTCTTTTGGATTAAGGTAAATTGAAGAAACTTGTTCAAAAAGGGAGTAAGACGTTGGATAAAAATAAACCCCACACCTCTATAGATAGTTGAAATGAATACCTCTAGAATGGAGCCTGTGCAGTCAGTATTTTCAAGAAGTGACTCCTCAATCAGGTTGTCAAGGCAGCAGGTTTTGAGAGAACAAGGCCCAAAGCTGATGGGTTGTGCAAGCCATGGGGAAGGATGGGGCTAGAATGTGAAGGTCCGCATTGCTACACGGCATCGAGTGGCTTAAGGGATGGGAAAGGATACACCTTTTGTAAACACAGAGACTACCACCGGCAAAAGACATAGACAATTGCTCAGTTTGATCCGCCCCCATTCCACCCACCTTCTCACCCCAATACCTGCATTTTACAAAGGAATAAACAGAGTGGATATTGTAGTTTCCCAGGCTACATGGACAACCACTGGACAAGAGAGCCTAGAGCTCAATTTCAGGCTTGTCTTCCAAGGCACGAGGATCTCCTCAGTGCTTCAAGAATTCCATTCATTTCAAACAAAAAATAAGAAGCAACAGGGAAAGGCGCCATAAAATTCTGCTTTCCCCTGAAAGACAAAATTCAGAATGGAGTTAAAGGCAGAGTCCTCAAAGGACCTTTTCTCATCACACAAATTCATTCTCAAAGCAAATCATTTGAAACCAACAAAAGGTACTGTAACCCCATCTAACAATATGGGTGGGTTTGCTGTGATACAACTAAAAACCAGTGGAGAGAGACTGGGAAACTTACTGGAAAGTGAGCGGAAATGATATAATCTATTGATGGACCTCAGAACATGTGCTGCGCTAATTGGAGACGCAATGAGGCCATGCAACAGTGGGCAGATGGAGTGTCTTGACCACTTGTACAAGCTCACCTGAGAGAGACCCAGGAGGATGTAGAAAGGGCGCCAGGCACAATCCGAAGGCTAGTTCTGAGTGCCACCTCTGTCGCCACATGGCCCTGTTCTCTTGGTCAAACCCTTTAAGCCTTTTGAGCTGCAACCCTCTCATCTTAAAACCCAGAAACAACATGTATCCAACCCAGTTCTGCACAGAGATGCTATAAAGGCCAAAATGAGATATGTCAGAAAAGGCCTTATCAGCTCTAATTTCTGTACACTTCCATTCATCATTTTTTGAATGAGGAAAGAAATGAATGAAATGAAGCTATACTAAAATATCTTGATCCTTGTTCTGCAGAGATAAAGGACTTATGGAGAGGAGTTACTATTAGATGCCCAAGAATTGTTATTACTTTATTCTGCTTTTGCTCACTTCATATTAGTCAGGCTTGCATATTACTGGTTACGATTGAACTTTGCTTAGGAAACAGTTTCTAGAGAGTGCCTTGGTCCTAGTTGGCCAAATACCATCTTGGTGTTTGCTTATGGCCAAGATTTTGGTAAAGAAAATGGAATCCTGATGGATCATGCCATTTGAAAGAAGGGAATTTGAGCAGTGGAGAATTTCACCCATGTATTCACCAGTTGTCTTCAGATCACACCCTCTGTCTCTTCAGCCAGAAACTCCACAGAGAAAAAAAAAATCCACCCTGTTTCTCCTGGGGATACCTGCAGAAAGTCAACTATATTTAGGCAGCCCTGATTTTCTTGGGTGTTTATCCTTTGTAAGGGTTGCTACTATACCAAAAGTCTCTCATGGGTGTACGTGGTCCTGCTGGGACCTGCTTCTCTGGCACTGCATGATCAAAAATGTCCAAAAAGAGTGGTCCAATGAGAAACCTTAAGAAGGAAGGAAAAGAGAAGGGGAGAAAGGATCTTTGAATGGAACAATAAAACTACATCTTGGAATTGGATCACTGAACCCAGATCAAATCTGACAGTGGATTTTGTGAGGTGGGGGAACGGCTGTGTGTTTCTGGGTGTATCACCCAGCAATCACATGCATGGGTGGCCTCTGAAAACAGGGGATCAGCAAATAAGGCTGTGGCTCCCACAGTATGTGTGTTGTTCCAACTTATTAATAACTTGATTATTGTAAATTTACCAAATTAATTCAACTATCTCCTCCTTTTATGCAATGAGTTTACTTCAGGACTTCTTAGAGGTAATCTTTTTTTGTAATGCTGTGTACCTCACCTTGCTGAATTTCTTCTGTAGATACTTCTTTGAGGGTGTGCAATGCTTTGGAAAAAAATTGTACTGGTAACAAATTCACGAGAAGAAACCAGGACTTGAGATGGCCAGCATTCCCATGCAAGTGCGATCCGAGTGTTTTTTGTTTGTTTGTTTGTTTTTGTTTTTGCTTTTCACTCCAGCTTAAACATGATTTGCAATTCAGAGTTGTAACTTGTTATGGTCAAAAAAAGTCTCTATTGTCTTCTGATGCATGAGGATGCCAGTGGATTGACTTTCTCTGACTGGGGGGAAGGACGGAGCTGGTAAATCCAAGTCAATCCTGGCATGGGCAGGCCAAGGGCCTGGCTTATCTAAGGTGCCATCAAAAGAACACTCAGCCTCAGGAATGCGGTCCTTCACTGCCCGAGCTGACTGCCTCACTAGCAGACCCTGGGCTGTCCACTGCGTACTTCTCAGTCTTAATTCCCTTATTAAAAATGAAAAAGAAAAAATATTAATTTATATAATTCCACCATTAAAAAAGAAAAAAAAAGTATTAACATACTTTAGAGTTTTAAACTCTAAAATATTGCAATTCTGTAAATTCATTGAAGGTTAAGGGCTGCCAAGCCTTTCTTCTGCCTCAGCTAAGAGTGTGTTTCCCTGGGAATGACTCTGAAATTTGATAAGACACTTGTCTCAGGTCCAAGAAAATTACCTTAACCTACCTTACCTTTTCACAAGAACTGATCGGGAAAACTAAAAACTGCCCTGAGTCTAGACAAGTCTGACACAGGAATGTACAGAGTATTAAGACAAAAGTTTAGATCAAGCTGACAGTTTGAAGTGGGGAGATGATCAGGTGTCAGAACATAAACACGAATCCAGATGCCGATTCAGTGAGGTCATGAACACCGCTATACAATAGATGGGGCCTGACATGCAATGTGCTGCTGGACCACTGCAAGTTTGCCTTGGGATTCTGACAACCAGTTCCATCAGAAGACCCTTATTACAGTCCTGCCTAGTGTCTAGGCTTAGAAGCTATGGGAGAAATAAGAAAGACAAAATTATAAAAATGGAATTTATACATAAACATGAATTTGTAATAAAATTAAACAAATTAAAGCAGATTTAATAGATTATATAAAGAGCTCATGAAACATTATATGAAAACCACTAAAGCCTCCAAAAATGGATAAAAGTTGTGAACAGATGATTCGTAAAAGCAAGACTGGTTAATACAAATGCTCGCTTTTCCTCAAAATCAGAGAACTGCATGCTTGCTTATCAAATCAGAGCACATTGACACACACACACACACACACACACACACACACACACACACACACACACACATGATAAAACTTCAACGTAATAAAATGGATTCACTCATGCACTGCTGATGGAAGTACAAAGCCAATGTGTTCATTGAACAGCAATTTGACAATATGAGTCAGCTACATACACATACAAATAAAACATCATTATAAATGGAATTAAGAAATTCTCATAGGGAACATATACTACTAACAGTGGCTTCTGTGTTTTGTAGCACTATATATAGCTCAAAATTATTGTTTTGTATTTTCTATTTTCTTAATTTATGAGAAAAACAGAATAATGTTTATTTATAAAATGATGCTTATTTATTTATAAAAACATAAACTCCCTCACACACTTCCTACGCATGAACTTTCGTGTTAGTTTGACCCAGCTCATACAGTCTATGGAAAGTTTATTCCTAAAGTAAACTTTTAGGGGTATTATAGAATTAAAATGCTACTTTGATATTGAAATAGATCACTGCATTGGAAGGTGCGTTCATATGAATACATAATAATGGGTCCTAGGGAAAGAAGAATGGTTTCCATAGAACATTTTTCAAAATATTATTTAAAATAAAGTCATGCTGCAAAGACATGATTACATCATTGCAGTGGAGGTTTAGCACATCTAATTAGGGTTTAAGCGAATTTTAAATACTTGACCCGTGTGTCTGTGTGAAAGCCAACAGAAGGCACGTGGAGTTGGAGGCATCCTGCAGCCGAGGCCCGGTTCTGAGAAAAAGTTTCCCCTAGACCTTGCTGTCCTGGCGAGTCCTCCACCTGCCAGCAGGTGTATCATCCATGCTCCTGGCCCATGAGAGCAGACCAGCAAGGAGTCCTCAGTCCCTGTATCAGGAAGACTAAAGAGAGCAGCGACCTCATTCCAAATTATCCATGTATTAAAACATTTCCTTTCATCTTAAATATGGACTCTAAATCTTTAAGCTCCATCACAGTAATGAAGAGGCCTCAGCCACACCACACACCCTTGGGAAGACCAGCTCCTTTGGTCTTTAGTGGGTCGGGGTTACTTCCTGCCTCACAGATTTTTCTCTCTTCCCTCAATTCTTTTATTTCTCATCCTTTGTTTGTATTCTGAACCCAAAGTCTTTAATATATACTCAAAAACAAAAATAACTGTCTACTTTGGAGCAAATAAAATCCAGGCCACAGTAGCCAAGCAACCTCTGCAAAATGCAAACCTCCCTGTTCCCCAGAACCTGAAGTTATGCTTGAGTTCTTTCTTGTCATTTGCCCATGATTGACAGGCAACGGGATTTAAAATGCAGAGCCATCTGACAGCTGCAGTACAACGCTCAGGGAGAAGATAAAGCCAGTGTTCTCAAGTCAGGGGCCGAGCCGGTTCACCATGTCTGCACATCCATGCGAGGTGGAGGGTCCCTACCTGGTGGGGTAGACGCTGCCCTGTGCTTCCTTTCCGTGGGGCCGCTGACCACCTGTGCAGGATGCACAAAGAAAAACTCAGCCCATCTCACATATCCATAGAAACGTGACAGATTGTGGATCACTGAGCCACATGCCGTACAGTCTTTCACGTTCAATAGTGATCTTGTTTCTGTTATGATTTCATCCATTTAAAAATGAGCCAGGGCCACAGAAGAGAAACTTATCTTCTCAAAACAGACTTTTCTTGGAAACATTCCACTTACTTATTAGAAACTGACATCTACTTATAATCAGCATGGTTTAATTGCTTTAAATAATCTCAACCTCCCTTTTAAGAGGCCAAAAATAATGGGTACACTTTCTACCGCTACTCAGAGCTCAGGCATGCACAGTTCCTGTGGTGTCCATTCCAAGTGAAATGTATAAGATCTGGGTGAAAATAAGTTGAATTTCAGTATTTCCATGTAGGTAGTTGCTGTCCTTTTTTCCCTCCTTTTGAGAATTAAGAAATTACATATGATAATTTCATGTTTTCTGAGTAAGTGCTTTGACAGCCCAGATGGGCACACATGCATCTTTACAAATTAATATTTGCTTCAGATAGTCCAAGCAACCTATTCCTTCTTAATTAATTAAATCAGTTCTCCCAAGAAATGCTCTCCAAGTTATAAAACCTACTGTTGAATATGGGTGACAATTCATTTATGAACATTCTGTCCAATTAAAAAAAAATGTATAAAACCAAGAACTTTTCCTTTATGTTTTACAGATTGCTGGAGTGAACTGTCCATTACTTGTGATGTGTCCGCAGCCCCTGTAAACTGCCATGTGCGAATGCAGCTCCAGCACATCCCTGATGCCCCCCCTGGTGAGTGTGAGCTTCATTTGTGAAGATGAGAACAAAGCTTGTTCATGTCAAAGCCATGTGACTTCAGTCTGACCCAATGAGAGAGGGACTAGCCTACATCTAAAACTAAGAAGAAACAGTTAACTCTCGGAGATGCAGTAGGAAGTGATGTATTCCTAGAATCAGTAGTATTTCAAATACTGTCCATTATAACTACTTTACTTGTACTTATGTGTGAGAAATGGGTCCTGTCTTTGGCAGTTCCTGTGTGAAACCAAACCTCACCAATCAGGAGCAGGCAAGTTCACCAGCTCAGATTGGGGAAAGAGGGCTTAGGAGACACAGCTGGTGTGGCAGGTTTGGCATTGCTGTCTCATCATCTCACCCATTAGGCAGGATGCTGGATTACATCATCTAGAGCTGACTTAAAAAAAAAGATTTGGGGCTTCCCTGGTGGCACAGTGGTTGAGAGTCCGCCTGCCGATGCAGGGGACATGGGTTCATGCCCCGGTCCGGGAAAGATCCCACATGCCGCAGAGCGGCTGGGCCTGTGAGCCATGGCCGCTGAGCCTGTGCGTCCAGAGCCTGTGCTCCGCAACGGGAGAGGCCAAAACAGTGAGAGGCCTGCATACCGCAAAAAAAACAAAACCAAACAAACAAAATTTGATTCCTTTATTTAATCACTCTCCTGCTGCCTTCTTTTCCCACTGACCAAACTTGTGCACCAGCTAGATGGATGTGCACACATTTAAAAGTCATGTTGGCATCTGGTAAGTGTTCTAGAAACACATCTATAGTCATGGTATTTACCACCTGTATTTGTTGAATTGCCATTAAAAATATTATTTTTCTACTGAGACCCCCATTATACTTAGTAGACTATTCTAGTATGATGTATTTGCAATACATTTAAAAAATCATTCTACATGGGAAATTGCAGGCCTTCTATGAATTTTTAAGTCTCTGCTACCTGCAAGATACAATTATTGGCTAAACAACAATCCCCAACACTGTGTTAGGCATACTGACTTTACACAGCAATATCAAACTTGGGGTACATTATTTTAAAGTACTGGGCTAAGAATTATACAATGATAGCTTTATTTTACTGAGGATAAGAATTTCCAATTTACTTCTGTTTTTAAACCTACTAATCTTGGTTAAAACTTTTATTTTAGAAACCAGAACTGTGAAGTGGCTTCTAGCTACATCTTCTCTAAGGTGAGTACTGATTACTCATACCACTCAATAGTATCTCAGTTTATTCATCCAGTTGCTAAACAATAATGCTTTTCCCTTTTCATTGCAAGCAGAGATGTACAGGCATAAGCTGTAACATGTCACAGAATACCTGGGTTCATCAGGGGTCAGCAGGTACTTAAAGAAGGTGAAATTAGATTACGTACCAGTCCTCAGTCTCCCCTGGCAGCTGTGCGCGTGCGCCTTCCAGCTCTTGGACTGGGTGGAAGCTCACTGGCCCCTGACCCCTGCTGCAGGTTCTGAAGCCCACAGGCTGCCCTAGACTAGTGGGTGAGTGTACCAGGGACTAGGAGGCCCCTGACCCTGGGAGATTCGGGAATCCTTTGGCTCCAGGACTCCCTGAAGGCCTGGCCAAGCTTTCCTTCATTCAGGGTCTGCCTTGCACTGTGCTCTGGCAGCTCATCCAGCCCCTTCCGGCTCCCTCCCCATTTTTTCCTCACAGGCATTTGTCCTAATAAATGTCTCACCTGCCTATTCCTGACATAGCCTCCAAATCTCAAGACCCGGGCTAACTCCCATCTCAATGTTTTCTCCCAGCATCTTTATTAAGGCACGTGTGTAATGTGTCTCTTCCTAGGACATTCTATCAGGAAGTTTATACAGGATCCATTAATGAGGCAGGATCCTTGCAGAGGCAGTTCCAAGGACTCCTGGAGAAATGCCCTTATTCCCTGGACACACTGTTGCTTCCTACTGTGCCTCAGAGCCTGTGGTATGTGCCAGGCCTTTCCTACCCTCATCCACTCCAGACCTGAGCTTTCCCAAATGATGGCAGCTGCTCCCAGGTTCCCCCGCACAGGATCTGGGCTCAAAGGAATGGGGTCTGAATGAGCATCAGCTCTCCTCTCCATCCGCTGCAGGCATTTCACTGTGGGTTCCAGGACTGGGGAGAGAATGAATGCCCTGCACTCTGGAGGACTCTGCCCTTCAGCTTAGTTGGTTTCAGATTTTTCTTTGTGACCAGGCACTTACAAGGCATCATACTCTGGGTTTTAGGTCCTGCTACATTTCCTCCCCACGGGGACCAGAGGTCAGCTGGACATAGAACAGCTGGAGTCTCTCACCTGTTCCCTAGGAGATCCCTTACCCCTGGCCAGAGAGGACACAAGTTTGCCAGATCCCTTTAAACTCAGTATCTGCATGGGTAGACTTTCTACCTGAGGATGAGGGTCTATTTCCCTGTCATGGTCTCTTTCTACTTCCTACCTTTCTTCTTGTATGAACTCAGCATGAGAACCTTTTAATGTCATCCCAGTAAGAAACACGCTACTAACAGTCACCTACTTATTTGTCCTGCTCATCACATGTCTGGCATAAAGACAGCAGTGAAAATATCTACTGGAATTAATGAATATTTGTGGAATAAGCAAGTGGGTTGTTGATTAATTAAACCACTGGATTAAATGGGTGAATTGGAGGGATGGATTTAGGTGCCAATTTATAAGGCCAATATGAACAAATCCAAAGTGGAAAGAAATAATCTTAATTATCTTTGAATATCTAGCCACTTACTATGACCCTTGCATGTTAGAGATGTTTATTATATTTGCTAGATGGACAAATAAATAAATGGTATTTTGGACAACACCTTCTGCCCAGGCTTTAGAATTAAATATATGTGGGCTCAAATCTAAGCTTTAACACCTACTAGCTTTGTGACTCAGGTAAAATCTTAAATGTTCTCAACCTTAGATTTCTTATTTATAAAAAGAGTACAATAATAACTACCACACATGGCTGTCATGAAGATTATATTTGATAACAGATGTTGTCTGACTTGGGAATGCATTATTTAATATTTCTAGTATTAGAAAATATTCATTTTTTCTTTCTATTTTCTTGCCTAAACTTTGCCTTTATAGTTACATCCTACTTTTAGCACCATAATTCATTTGTCTACCCACCCATCCATCCATCCATCCATCCAACCGTCCATTCATTCATTTTTCCTCTGTCCCTCCCTCCCATCCAGCCATCTATCCATTCACATGTCCATCTGTACATCTATTAATCCATCCATCCATTCAGCCATCCATCTACTCATCCACCCATCTGTCTGTCTACCCATCCATCCATCTCTTTTTCTCTGTGACAAACTCTCTCTCATTTGCAAACTCTTCCTCTTAACCAGATGCTTCCCCTTCAACTTACATTTCTACCCAAGATTCCTGTAAATGAATTCTCTCTGTTTAGAAAGATGAAGCAAGTTCTGGAGATGGATGGTGGCGATGGTTACACAACACTGTGAATGTGTTTAATGTTGTTGAACTGTATACTGAAAAATGGTTAAAAGAGTAAATTGTATGACATGTATATTTCACCTCAGTCAAACAAAGAATCTCTCACAAACCTTCCACCAATCAATCACATTCTTCCTTGAACTTCCTGCTCCCCTTGTAGCCATGTCTCTTGAGTCATCTATATTTGTCTTATATTTTTCTGAAATTTCTTTCTACTTGCCTTTCCCCCCAGTGATTCCACTGTAACTACATCCACTAAGGCTCCATATGCCATTATAAGAATCAAATCTTAGTGGACTGTTTATCAGAATTGACCTTGTAAGACCCCTGCAGCATCTGACCCTCTTCAGCGCTGCCTTGTTCTTAGACTTCTTTCTTCTCTGTCATCCTACGTAAAGTGGATCCTCTACTTTTGCACTGGATCCCTTCTATCTTCTACTCAAGGGTATCTTCTACTAAGGGCATCTTCCAGTCCAACTGTAACCTCCCTTTCCTACGTCGTGTGTCATTCTCCCTAGAATGGTTATTCCCACCAGTGTGTAGACATAAATTATATTCTTTCATATATTTAAAAATATTTCACGTCACTTCCCCTGTCATTACTGCTCCATTTTACAGTGAAACTAAGTCCTCAAAGATGTTGTCCACTTTTGTTGTTTTCATTTTCTCTTACTGTTTTGTCTTAAGTGTGCTTCTCTAATCCACGAAGTGTCGTGTTTAGGTCACTGGTTACATTGGCGCCCCCAAGTCTAACAGTGAGTTCTCGGCTTTCATCTCACTTGACCCACCAGCAGCCTTTGACACAATCAACTTGTTCTTTCCATCTGGGGGCATTTCTCTCTTTGGCTTCTTTTTTTTTTCTCTCTCTCTCTCTTCATTATTCTCCTACTTTTTGGACTATTTCTGACTCAGATATCTTTTCAGATTTAATACAGATTACTTTTTCACACAACCCTCATCCAATCCATCTGGAAATCCTGTTGACCTTGACATCAATACTTTGCCATAAATTATCACCTTCACTACAACCCCCTATTCAAGCCACCATCATCCTCATCTGGAGAATTCCACTAGCTTCCTGACTGGTCTCTTTACTCTACACTTGCTCCCCTAAAAATCCCTCTCCACACACCATTCAGAGTAACCATGGTAAAGTCTGTGTCCCATCAGCTCATGCCAGAAGCATCCTCTGATTTCCTATTTCTTTCAGAACAGAAGCTACAGCTCTTAGTGTGACCAGCAAAGAACATCATGATCTGGCCTCTGCGATGTCTTCCCCTGTTTGTCTTTCCTTGTTTTCCAGGGCACACACAGCCTCTTCTCCATTTCTCGAGGACACCAACCAGGCTCTTGTTTCAGGGCTTTTCCTGCAAATATCTGCTTGGCTCCCTGTTTCCTCCCTCAGATTCTTTTTAATTGTTACCTTCTCTGAGGATCCTACCCCCCCATCCATTTAAATTGCAAATACTCCATTCCAAAGACAGCACTCTCTGTTCCTCTTCCTCTAACTTGCTTCTTCCACATAGCATTTAACAACTTCCTGTGCATCAGGTAACTTACTTACCTGTTTTGTTAATATCGTATTTGTCTCCTCCGTTAAAAAGTAGATTTCAGGATGGTAGAAAATTTTCGTTTGTTTTCTTCAGTGCTGCATCCCTCATTTCTAGACCTACCTGGTGCATTTTAAACTATATTTGTTGAATAAATGAATAAAGGTGTCTCTGGACATTTACCTTACCATAGTGCTGGAATAGGAAAGAATTTCTTCTCTCTTTAAACTAAAATGGGACATATTTAATTCCTAACCTCTAGCTCTTGGCAAAATCTTTGATTAAATTTGCTCTTCCTGTCCACGTCTATAATTTTCTCCGATATTCTTGAGTCTAATACTTTTATTTTCTCCCAATCAACATCTATTCCTCCATTTCTACCGACACTGCACGTACCTGGAACACTGTCAAAGCTGCCTGACCCTTCACAGGGACCTGTCCCTGGGCTTCTGAATTCCTAATGAAGTGGCTAAACTCACTTGTTTGAGGGGAAGGAAAGATTTTCTTTCTGAAATTCTGTGATACTTGGACATAATTCATTCCACCACTCAAACAAGAAATCTTGCTAGCAGAAAATATAAAATATCAACAAGTAAAATATATTTAAAAATTGGAAGTGAAAAAAATCTTAAAATAATATTTTCATGCTTTTCCATTAATATTCATCGGCAACTTCATTTGTTCATTTGTTTTATAATCTGCTAACTCTCATGAACAGACCAGTGACAGCAAATGACCACATTTTAAGAGGGATTTATAGGAGCCAATCTTTACCAACTAAAGCATTCCATAAAATAAGGTAACATGCATCATTTGATTTTAGAGGGGGGATAACTTGCTCTACCTTAAATAATGCCTTATTCTCCTGGTTCAGAAGATAAAGTGTGTCCTTCATAGCAAGGAGGGCACAGGGGCCCTGAAACACTTGCCTCGGAGAACTGATTTTTCATTCTTTTCTTCCTCTTCTGTCCTCTTTCCCTCTTTCCTTCTGTTCATCCTGTCTTTATTTCACACCTCTTTGAAGTAGCAACTGTGTAGTTATAAACTGTGTTAGGAACTGGGACTGAAAACCTGACCCAATTCAAAAGTTTCTGCAGCTTTTATCTTAGATTGGAAAGAGCATTTAAATGCAGTAATCACAGACCACAAATGTCTATGCCCGTCCCTCATGCTCTCCTATTGTGCGACCACTTATTTCCAGAATGTGCCATGCAATGTCTGTTTTCTCTTCCACTGCTCATGTTTTCCTCACTTCCATTTTTACTGCTTAGCTCATTTTACCTCAGGTTCAAGTTTTAGCTCAACATGGAAATCACCTCCTCCAGGAAGTCTGTATCTTGGCTACAGATGCTGGTGTCACAGGCTCATAGCAGAGAGAAGCTCAGGACCATACCAGGTTCATACGCTGTTCTGGTCCAGGACTTTACACCTAGTGGTCACTCACAATGAACACCTGTGGAGTGGCTAGCCAATGTTTATTTTTTGCATGGCTTTTCACTATTAAGTGTAATTTTTTCCTAGTGTCCTTTTTCTGTTCCAGGAACAGACTGTGGATAGCATGTTACATTTAACTGTTATGTCTTCCTAGACTTCTCTGGTCTCTGACAGTTTCTCACAATTTTCTTGTTTCTGATGACCTTGGCAATTTTGATGAGTACTAGTCAGGCATTTCGCAGAACACCCTCAATTTGGGCTTGTATAATGTTGTTCTTATGGTTAGCCTGAGTTATTGGCTTTTGGGCGGGAGGCCACGGATGCGTTCTTGCCCTCATGCCCTGATAGCCCTGCATGCTATCAACCCATCAAAGTGCCCTCTCACTGAGGGTGCTCACCTCAGTCACCTGGCCAAGGTAGCACTGGCCGGAGTTCCCAATGTAGAGTTGCCATGTTTCCTGCTTCCCACATTCTACTCTTTGAGAGTAAATCACCAAGTCCTGCCCAAGTCAAGGGATGGGGAATTAAACTTCACTCCCTTCTCTGCAGGAGATTTTCACGCCCACCTCATTTATCCATTTATTCAGTGATAAATATGGACTCATGGGGAATGTTTCTTAATTAAATGTGATGTGAACAATTGTCAATAGTCCAGGGAATATGACATTTGAAGCATGGTAAATTGTGAGGCGATTAAGATTAGTTCCTTTCCAATTTCTACATCATTTATTCATTCACAGAGCATGTGTGTGTTAATGGCAAATGTGTGTTGGTGGTAGCGATGGGTATGTGTATGTTGAATGCATGTGTGTGGTATGTGTAAGCCAAGTGCTCTGGCGGGTGAATGGAACATGATTAGCCATATAAGTGGCAGCTGCCTTCATGGAACAGACAGTGCAGTGACATGCGGCCAAGTGGACGGGCCTCTGTAGTACCTGCTGTGACACGGGAAGGAGCCGTGTGCCCTGTGACAGTGACCACCCCCAGTCGGGGTCTTCAGAGACGGCTTTTCTGAGGTAGCTGAACTAAGCTGAGAGACTGAGGACTCGGGATGCCTTTGAAACCTGCCGTCAGCCCACCCATCCCGGGACCTGTGTTGTCACCTTCTGCTCCCACCCCTCTGCCCTCTCACTCTCGGCTGGGTCACCTTCTCCTCTGCCCCCTCCCCAGAGGTCCTGCATTTCTTCTCTCTCTCTTTCTCTTCCTCACTGGAGACTCTGCCCTGCACAGAAGATTCCAAGGGCTGCGTGGGATTTCTGCTACACGAGACTGGCAGTGTGACTTCATGAAGTGCTATGGTTTTGGAGACAGACAAGTGAGTTCAAACCTTGACTCTGTCAGTCCCTAGCAATCTGATAGGTCAATTTCTCCCACACAAAATGAGGCTAAGCCTGTTTCCTGCAGGGAAATGAGAAAGGTGTGTAACTTACAAGGAACAGAATAGGTACTCGATAAGTTTGTCAAGTATCTTATACTAAGTGTTACTGATGGCTAATGGGTGATTAATAATCGCTTTCTAAAGAAAAATTTAACCCCAGGGGAATGTTTTCAGTTGGAGGAAATTAAAGAAAGGGTAAGAGTGACATATTTTTAGCCAGGAATATCAGTGACCTTCAGATAATACTTGGAGTAACCTGCTATACAAACAAACTAGCTTTTCTTTTAAGAAAAGCCCTGGAAATCAGTAAACTAAAACTTTGTATAATTCCAAATTAGATGTAAGACTTGACAAAACATTTAGTTAAAATATAAAGTCAGGCTTACATTTGCTCACAGAATTACTTCCATAGTATTTACAAATGTCAGGATCCAAGAGGCCTTTTTTGACTCAGTGAATGGGGAGTGAGGTCGGGGGCAAGGGCTCCTCCCTTTCCCTGTCCCATGTCCCCTCTATCTGACTGTGGCCAGGAGAGGAAGAGCAGTGGTGACACGGGTCCACCCCAGGCCGTTCAGCCTGTCCTGCCTCCAGCCGTAGCCTGACACGGGCAAGGCAGAGCGTGAACATGGGCAGTGCTGAGTTTAGGCAGGTCCACAGGTGGTGATTCGGAGAAGAACTTTCATTTGCTGAACGAATCCCCTTTTTAAACTCCTTTTGTCTCTCTCTTTTTCTTTTTTTTTTTCCCTGGGAAAAGACTGAAAAGAGATCAGGCTGTCCACATAGACTGCTTCAGCTGACATTTCTGTTGGGAACAATAATAGTCTAATGAATTGGTGTGAATGACCTCCTGTGATTGCTAGAAGGTCATCTGTGTGCTCCTATTCAAGCCCCCAAAACCAATGATGCCCCTGAGTCACCAAATTCCTATGAAATTTTAATAGCCTTCCTTTCTTCCCTGTAAGTCAACAAGCTCTGGTTTTCATTCTGTACTTGGTCCCTATCCTATGGTTACTGAAGAGGTCTTTGTTGTTGTGCATGGTGTTTCATGTGAAACGGTGTTCACCATACAAGCCCGTCCAATGTACCAAACTTGTCAGACTCTAAAATTATTTTTCCATGAAACTTAAAATTAGAAGAAGGTCATTAAGCTATTAAAAAATACGTTGTGTGCATATATTTATACACATATATGTATATATGTTTCTCTCTCTCTATATTTATCTAAATAAGATCTCATTATAAATTAAAGCAAACACATTTTCTAAAGAAACATCATCTTTCAAAACATGCTTTTAAAAATAGTCTCTCCTATCCTTGGAGTAGGTGGACTGACAGAATCAGACGAGTCTGGGCGAGGGGACAGGTGGGGCAGGGCCTCAAGTCGGTGACCTTGTCTGAGTTCACAGGGCATCTCAAAGCAAGAAAGGGCGGGGACAAGTGAGCAAAGGGGCAGGGAAGCCAAAAATCCAAACCCAGACCGAAGAGTCGAAAATAACAGTAAAACTAAGGAAGGCAACAGACAGGGATGGAGGTTCGACGTGGAGGTGAGGGTTCAGAATTGGAAGAGAACATTTCACAACAAAGGGTTGAAATATACAGTGCAGAGATCTTTTCTAGTCCCATGAAATTCAGGTCTGGTTTGAAGATTCCACTCACACAGCAGTAGAGGCAAACATACAGGGGGCCGGGGCTACTGTGTTCCTGTCCATGGTGTGCCTGGAGAGCCAGCTCAGGGTGTCACGCACGTGTCTCTAAGCCTGCCACCGTCCCTAAATACCTGAGTACCTGCCTGTCACCGTCCCTAGGTACCTGTGTACCAGCCCTGCCACTGTCCCTATGTACCTGTGTACCTGCCTGTCATTAGGTACCCGTGTACCACCCCTGCCATCATCACTACATACCTGTGTACCTGCCTGTCACCATCCCTAGGTACCTATGTACCATCCCTGCTATCATTCTTAAGTACCTGTGTACCTGCCTGTCACCATCCCTACGTACCTGATTACCTGCCTGTCACTGTCCCTAGGTAATCATGTACCACCCCTGCCACCGTCCCTATATACCTGTGTACCTGCCTGTAACTGTCCCTAGGTACCTGTGTACCAGCCCTGCCACCATCCCTAGGTATCGCAGTACCTGCCTGTCACCATCCCTAGGTACCCGTGTACCACCCCTGCCATCATCCCTAAGTACTTGT
This sequence comes from Neophocaena asiaeorientalis asiaeorientalis, assembly GCF_003031525.2. Classification (NCBI taxonomy): domain Eukaryota; kingdom Metazoa; phylum Chordata; class Mammalia; order Artiodactyla; family Phocoenidae; genus Neophocaena; species Neophocaena asiaeorientalis. The sequence continues at coordinate 1,309,869 of NW_020174434.1, read as the reverse complement.
ATACCTGCCTGTCACTGTCCCTAGAGTAAAATCCTGTTTGATGGATGAGCCACTGTGAGTAAGGAAGTATATGTTACTTTCCTATATTTACCAAGAGGAAGAGCTAGAATTCTAACATGACTCTCACTTTCCTGAGACCATACTCAAAAGAAATAAAGATATTTTGAGAAATGCTGACTAAAGTCATATACTTTTCCCCATATGATCACTCTAAAGGACACAGATTGTTTGGATACACATCACACATCTTCTGAGTGTTTCTTGAGCCAGATGTGTTCATTTATGGCCACACTCTTCATATACCTTTCTCAAGAACTGCCCAACAGAATTGGCATTTATAAAATAGTTTCAAGGGGGTGAATAAGGGCTTAATAAACAGAAACATTGAACTCTAACAGTATTTAAAAGCTGAAGTACATCCAGAAGCCTCTGGGAAAGCACTGGAAGTTGGACCATCTAGTGTCTCGATTAACAGAATCAGATGATCGGACAGAAGAGCATACTCTTCACTTCAAAGGGTAAAAGTGAGTTTCTGCAAAGTTTTCCATACATTGCTGTGAGTTTAAGGTAACATTTAGTTGCAGACAATAGCGAATTCAATTTATTAAATAAGCCTGTGAATGAGTGTATACTTCTACTGACCTTCACAATGTTTACAAAGCTGTGCCATCTCACAGAGGAACAAAGGAGATGTTTCACTTCATTCTTGTAAATCTGTACATCCAGGAACCCAGGCATCCCACGGGACTAAGAGGATGGATGCAATATTGGGAAAGCAGTTGTGGAGACACGTGTCTTCATAAAGTGTGAGTGTGGAGCATTTCATGCACCTCATTCCTCCTAAGGAGGAGCCAGGTGGGACTGACATGGGACAGGTGAGCAAAGGTACCTGTGTGTGTGTACGGCTAGTTAGAAAGTAGATAAATTAGTTTGCATGGACTAGGACCAATTTGTTTATTTCGTAACTAGCTTATTTTTTCAGTCCAACAACATTTAAATGATAAATTCTGACTTTTTCAAGCTTGTTTAGACAGCTCTGCCACTAGCCATTCCAGAAATGTGAAACCTTGAGCCAAGAACCATAATATTTAAATTATTAGAACAGCTCTTTCATTACTAAGAATAAATGGAAATACTGCTCAATAATCTTACTCATTGCTAAACAGCATGTAATGGATAGAATCTGAAAGAATTCATAGCAAAATGAGAATGATATTTTGAATCATCAGTTATTAAGGATAAACCTACTTTCTAATACAAAAGAAATTCAATCAAAATCGAAGCTGTTCAAAGAACCTCTTGTTCCTTCCTGCTTCTGTCAACCATGCTTTATAGACAGTGTACATATATGTGAATATCCACAGATCAAATGGACAGAAAGATTATCCAAAAGAGAACCATAGTTACACCCTGGCTCAAGCCAAGTTTAAAGCACCTAGAAAAAATATCCAAATCACCATCGGCCCTATTTTGACTCCACCTCTGGTATTTTCTTGAATAAAAGTATTTTACTATAATAGAAATTGAGTCAAACTTTTACAAACTTAATTTAGAACGTAGGTACAGTAAATAGTAAAATTAAGTTACCTAAACCACAAAGTTAAAGAATGTTAGAAAAAGAAGATTACGATGAGACCTTCTTTTAAAGGCATAATTATTTGCCAGATACTGTGCAAAATGTAGCAAAAGCACCACCTCATTTATCTCCACAACAATCCTGTAAGTTAGGTGTTTCCATCATATCATGTCATTTTATAATAACTTAAACCCTTTTTAGGGTGGGAAAACTGAAGCAACAAGTTAAATAAACTGTCCATGACCTCCCAATAGAAATAGAATAATGAGGGAATAATGAGGGCTTGAACCTAGGTTTCCCTGATTCCAACATCTAGGTATTTAAAGATCATATTAGAATATTTTATCTGTAGTTATACAAATGGAAAAATAAGACACTATAACGGTGTCTTAATAGTAAACAAGCTTTTAGAATGATACAGAATTTTGTGCAAGTACACACACAAAATAGGCTCATGGAATCTACATATAATTAAAACTATGTTATATATCTTATAGTTTAATATATTCAAATAGCACGATGTTTGTGAATTTAGATACCCATAATTGAGTTACCAGTACTTTTGAGGTTGAAACTTACAAGATATATATTAAGAAATTCATATGGAATGTTCAAAGATTTTGGAGATACAATATTTTTTCAATATCAATTTCTCACTGAATTTGTTTGCTGAGCTTTGTCTTCAAAGTTCTTTAATTAGAACAGACAACTGGTTTGCATGAATAAAATCAAGCAAAAGCTCCAGCAAAACTCCCTCCATAGAGTCAAATAGAACTCAGAGATGCTCCCAAACCACCATTCTTGAGGCAAAATACTGCTGAAAGACCACAGGCGCTCAGTTTCAACAAACAAATGTTTTCAGAGGCAAATAAATGGCACCATGTTTAAGTCTTATCAATAAGATGGTAAATATTCATCCTTGGGATTCTACTTCCTGGGCAACTCAACAGCCAGAAGGGACAGAGACCAGTTTAAAGTAAATTCCTTATTTCATGAACATAAATATTTTATCTCCTGAATCATTGATGTGAAAGAATCACACTTTCATCAACTTATTAACTGGTGAGGAAATAAACTAGGCGGGACCAAGCAAAGGAGGAAACCAGCTGAGCACAGCCTCTTATCTTGGTATCAAAATCAATGAATCTTATATCGACAATGGAATATTATTCAATTCTTAAAAGCAATGAGCTATTGAGCCATGAAAACACAGAAAGGAAACTTAAATGCATATCACTAAGTGAAAGAAGCCAATCTGAAAAAGCTACGTACTGTATGATGCAAACTATATGACATTCTGGAAAAGCCAGAACTATGGAGACAGTACAAAGGTTCTAGGAAAACCACCACCTGACCTCCCAGGGGACACCTAGAGCTGGTGCTGGAGGAAGTGAAGATCTTGGAGCCCCTGAAGAACAGGATTCAGGCAAACAACACGAACGACAGAACTGCTTTTCTACTTTATTGTCCTAGTCTTGATTGATCTTGACATGATCTGAAAAACAGCGTGAGGGTTCCTTTCAAGGGTGGCAATGAAAATAAATATGTGTGGGTGTGGATTCAGACACAGGCAAATGGGTAAAACTTTTGTTTTCTGTGGGTTTTTTTCACTGATTTATAAAATTTGACTTCTTTAGTCAGAATAAATTTTGATAATAACAAAAATTTAGACTTAATAGAGAGACATAGAGGAACAAATGTGTGTCTATTTTTAAAATTATTTTAATATATAATCTAAGAACTAAAAATGTTTCTTTTCAAAAAATAACATTCTTCTAGGGAGAAAAGATGAAGTTTCCTCACCACCAAGATGAACCTATAAATCCCTCCACTGTCCAACCCCTTCACCACCCACCCAAATTCCACTTTTAATTAAAGGGAGTTTTGCCATGATCTGTGTCCTTCTTATCAGTGAGCTCTTAAATCCTATTATTTCATATTCCATGCTACCCATTGAAGTCTGTGCATGAAAACAACACAGAAGCCTTGCTGTCAGGGACTCTTAGAGTTTTCTAATAACCCTTTGAACCTGAGCTAGTTTTCTCCCATAATCTACTAAATCCTCAAACTTTAAGGAATGACTTTCCTTTCTCAAAGCCTCCTCTTTTCTCTATCTTTTTTTTTCAACATCTTTATTGGAGTATAATTGCTTTACAATGTTGTGTTTGTTTCTGCTTTATAACAAAGTGAATCAGCTATAAGTATACCTATGTCCCCATATCCCCTCCCTCTTGCATCTGCCTCCCACCCTCCCTATCCCACTCCTCTAGGTGATCACCAAGCACCAAGCTGATCTCCCTGTGCTATGCAGCTGCTTCCCACTAGCTATCTATTTTACATTTGGTAGTGTATATATGTCCATGCCACTCTCTCACTTCATCCCAGCTTACCCTTTCCCCTCCACTCTCTGACTGTCTTTACAATTATATACTAAAAAGAAACTAGAGCTTTGATTTTCTTCTCTTTTCCCTTACAAAGAAAAATGCCAAACCAGTTATAGAAACACATAAAGCCTTCATATTATCTGTAGCAGTTTGCACAAATCTCATAAAAAAGGACATTGAGAGGGAAAGCCTGTTGTTTTTATTAACATGTTTCCTTTCTTAAAGCTCTAAAACAATTTGGAAAGTAGCTGTTAAGGCAACATATTTTGGAAGAACTCAAACTGACCTACAGTATTTAGTGTTTCTAAAAGTACAGTCTATTGAGGTTGCAGTGTCATTCTTGATTTGCATTTCCTTCTAAATACCTCTTTTCGGTACAATATGGCTACTGAGTGAGTATACAAATATAGGAAACACTGCTTGCTTTGAAGTCAGGCTTCCCAGCAGCTTTACTGCTTCGAAAACAAAAACTGACATAAAATATATTTTACAAAAGGAAAACTAACACATACCTCTGATTACTAAATAAGCTTTGCCTTACAATTTTTTTTTAATCACACTCACTATTTTGATTAAACAACACAGAGCACGTAAGGAAAGAACGCTGAGGAGAGCTGGGAAGGATGAGAAGAAACTCATGCATCACAGGAGGCATATCAGTGGACAGCTCTGCCTCCGAGGAGACCACGGGTGCCCCTCTGCTCTGTGTAACAACTCTTAGAGAACCACTGGTAACAGAGTGATAATTCACTCAACAGAAGACTGTGCTTTGGAAAGACATTAGAATTTTCGGTGAGAAAGACATCGTTTTGAATACTAAGTCTATCTCTCCAAGTTTTACGACCTTAATCTTGTTGCTTAAATTCTCCCAGTCTTACTGTGCTCAGCAGTGAAATATGAATGAGAGCACTCAGTTTACTGAGTCTCAAAGATAGCCTCCCATAAAAAGGAGGTGTAAAGTACTGTCATGTAGTAGGTGCTCAATAAGGAGCACTCTTATTTTCGTGGCATTATTGCGCTCCATACTAGTGTCCTAAGAACTCAAGGAAGTGAACTACAGAAGATTCCTTGCAGATACTTAAAACTAAATGCTTGTACTTGAAATATTAAGGTCCAGCCATCTGAAAAATTCACCTCTGTGATTACCAACGTTCTCCAGTGCTTTTGAACAAATGATGTGTGAATGTACATAATTGTGTTCTTGTAGAACTTGCTCTGCATGTGCGACATAATTGTGGGTGTGCATATGTGTGTCTACATACCATGACGTCCCATTCAGGTGTGTTTATAGTAATTCAATCAGCATTAAGCATTTAAGTTTTTCAAATAGACATGACTTTTCTCAACACAGAAATTATCGTAAAACTATTAGAAAAGATACAAATAGCTATAATTAGAGCGTGTGTATATATATATGTATATGTGTGTGTGTATGTGTGTGTGTGTGTATATCACACACCTATACACAGATATAGAGCTGCTGTGTAATAAATATTTATCCTATATCTTACAATGTAAACTTGTAAGGTTTTCCCATCAAATACTTTACATGATATTTCCAAAATTATGTAAAATATTAGATTCTAGTCAATGAGGATGATAAAATCAAAATGTTTACATTGCTAAATTGATTTTAACTTCTTTGAGCAGATCTTAATGATAACAGGCAATGTAGTCCATTCATTTTCCTCCTATGAGGATGTGGGCACACAAGCATGTGCACAGACATAAAGCATTACACATACACACACACACACACACACACACACAACTGCAAACAAAGTCATACAAGCAAATCAAAGTGAAATCACATGCAGAGTTCCATGGCTGGAGTTCCAGGTCTCAGGGTCCCAGGGCCTGAGTGAGGAGGTGTCGTACTGTGATCCTAGGGGCCCTTTCTGTTAACCACTGACACGAAGAGCAGGGTGCATACCTTAGATTAGAGCACTGTGATCAGGCACCAAGTGTGAGAGTGAAAAATCTAGGGCCTCAAATCGGCACGATCTTTTATTTTGTAAATGGAATCTGAGACACTTATTTTCCCTTAAATTCCCAAATCTGAGTTTACTTTGTTTTTAATAACAATAATAAACACAGGTAAGTTGGAAAGGTACAGCCTGCCCATATTCCCTCAGGAGGAGAAAGATCGACTAATGAGACCATTGTGTCTGGCGGGTCCCAGAAGCAGTGGTGTCCGCTTTCTTTGTAACTTCTGTCACTTCACCTCAGTAACACGGAGATGTTCCTGAGGGGTCCTAAGTATCCTTCTCCAGTTTCAACCAGAGACTGTGAGTTTCTGCAGAGTGAACCCCTCCCTCCTCCCAGGCCCTCCCCTGAGACCCAGGGTCTCTGTGAAGTGCCTTCTGCCCCAAATGCTGAACCAGGGAGCGAGAGCCTGGCAAGAGGCAGGCCAAGGCCCTGGGGAGGAGACACAGTCAAACACCCATGTTGCTGAGCTATCGTCGTGATTTCTCTACATAAAATCCAAATTGTCTATGAGGACAGCAAAACCGTCTTCATCTTCAGTTGCAGCCCATGCACCAACCGTAGTCCTGTACTTACTGAATGCTTACCCTGCAGGCAGCATCAAAGAGTAACATAGCTTAGGATGGATAAAAAACAAGGTCCTACTGTAGAGCACAAGGCACCATATGGGAGCTCTATCGGTATCCTGTGACAAACCATAATGGAAAAGAATATACAGATGTATAACTGAATCATTTTGCTGTACAGAAGAAATTAACACAACATTGTAAATGAACTACACTTCAATAAAATAAAACAAAAAAGTGTAACATAGACAAGGCTCGCAACAGTCATCTTGCTCTTCAAAAGCCACCTGGGGCACAGAGAGAGGCCACAACTAGCCTCAACGGGCGGACAGAGCTGGGGGACTGGCCCCAGAGCCCCCTTCTTTTGTGACAGCAAGGACAGGGCCTGAGCTCTGTGCAGCACGACCCCAGCTGATGGACCTTATAAGGACCTCCTTTAAGGAGCCAGGGCAAGAAATACTCTCCTCTTTCATAGATGAGAAACCGGGGCTCAGAGACTCGCGGAGGCTTGCCCCATGTTTTCACAGATACTGAAAGGTGGAGTCAGGCCCAGAACATGGAATCCTAAACCAAGACATTTTCTAAATGGTCATTGGGAAATAATCAGATATTTACTTTCTGGTTTACGTTGTCTCTCTGCTCACCTTATGGATTTTTCTTGTCACGGGCAGTGGGCAGGGCATCATGAGTGTTTTGCTGGCTCAGGGATACAAGCCTGTTCCCTCAGATGGGATTCGGATTGTTGGAATACGAACAGCAGCAGCTGTCCAGAGAAGTCCCGGGCAGAGAAGCAAGAGCATTATGTAGACCTCACACCCAGAATGTGTCATGATTATTTGGTAAGTAAGCAAATGAGCTACCTAATTATAGGGGGTTGTTAAGAGAGCAGAGCAGGGAGGAACAGGCCAGGAGACCCTCTCCAGGACCAGTGTCAGCCAGCCATGCAGAACAGCCTAACCCCACTGACTCAGCTCCTTTATGAAAAAGAATAAGAGACCCTTGCAATAAGGGAAACTCAGAATTGGAGAAACACAGCGTCTGGTGAAGTGATGAAGCTGACACAATCTCAGCTCCAGAACCCGGTGACTGAGCACCTCCCATCAGTGAAGCCTTGGCTTCGAAAAGAGGAAACTGACAATACCAGCTCTCCTATTCTGAAATCCTTCAACTCAGAAGGTGTAAAGTTACTCTAAGAATCAACACCAAAAATATGTTTGCCTTTAAAAGCTCTTGGTCAAATGCTAAATAGCCATGAGCTATTCTTTTATCTCATGCCAACGTGTATTTTAGAATGTTCTGTACACGTAAGCGTGATGTGCACCATTGTTTGTCTCAGGGCTCAGACACCTTGGGGTGCTCTTCTTCTGTTAAGAGCTCTCCAAAATCCTTACAGGGCACAGGCTTCCTGCAGAGCGGGCTCCTGCCTGAAGGCCGAGCCAACAGGCCTTCCTCTGAGGGGTGAGTGCATCTCCCTGGGTTCAGGAGGTGGGCTGACTTCTCCCATGGAGCATGAGGCCAGCTTCAGTCTTTCCTCAAGGAGTTAAATTATTTTTCCTAAAATTAACTATTCCTCAATGCACTGATGGAGGGTAAAATCTAACTATTCTTCTTATTTCCCCTATTTTGTATAAACGTACATAACTAAGGACACATAGTCTGCACAACACTTTCATTATATCTTCGACTTTAAAGATACACATAATTTCACTTGACAGGAGTTGACCAATTGCACATTCTTTTGGATTGAACATTATCTCAGGAAAGAAGGTCTGTGTCTGTGCGTGTGTGTGTATACATCTATATCTATATCTATACACACATGTATATGTATATGTGTATATATGTCTAGGTATGCATGTATACACATGTGTATAAATATACATATTACGTACACATATATATGTAATTTAAGCTTGAACAAGTCAATCTTGAGGAAGGTAATTCTCCTACGTCAAATCATTCATTTAGTTATTTATTCAATAGATAGGTAAGGAACAATAACTGTAGACAGCGCCTTAAGTGAAAGAAATATAAACGTCTGTCTGTGAATTGTGAACTTAGAACATAATAGTATAATAAAGATATTCATACTATTAACATCATGCTTGACAAACTCACTTGTTCCTCTCAACTTATGAGTTATCTATTTTTATTTACCTGTGACCTTTGGAATGGGCCTCAGATAATTAAAAAACAGACAGAAAGCATCTTGCCATCCATTTCCTTGGCTGCCTCTCTCCTGTGTGTCCATGTGTATCCAACCCAGACTTCTCTCACATGTGCTTTCCAGACCCATCTATCAAACCCTAAAGGACAGTGTATTTCTAACAAGATCAAACCCAAGGCGACCAGACCATAACCTAATGAGACTGAAGGTTTTATTGCATTGGCTGCTGCCCTGCCCCAGTAACTACATTGGCTGTTGGTAATTTTCTACTCTTTCTGCTTCGTTGGAGTGGTTCCTCTCTTAAATTCTGTAACCATCAGGCTGCGTACCTCTGCCAGTCCAAACTGAACTCACTGCCCTTTCTCCTCAGCCTCTTTCCTTCCCGCAGGGGCTTCTTGTTTCTATGGACTCAGTCTCCCACACGGCAGCCCAGAATTCTTATGGTTCCTCCTTCTTCTCCAAGCCTGCTTTGATCACCACGTGTCAGTGCAAAACCCCAGCTACCCTCCTTTTCTTTGCATTACCCTTTCCTGGGCCAAGTTTAGAATTTCACCATCACTAGCCTTCACTTTTTCATTGCATCATGTTTGATTTCTATTTCTCTTCTTTTCCTTTGTAATCTTTCATATGTAATCCCACTAGAAAATCTAATACACTCATCTTTTCATGATTACTCCCTGCACAGACTTTCACATGCTCTGTCCCATCTCTCAGCCCCACCTTTAAGTGTCCTTATCACCAAGATCAACAGCCCTTCGATCACGACTTACGTGTCTCAATGCGTGGTCGTTGTTTGTTTCCCTGTATGACCTCACATTCTATGCACGTATTAAGGGAGGAGTTTGTGGAATTGATCTTTGAAGCTCTGGCAGATGGAATGATGTCTGGATCAATAGTGTCTGTTTCAAATGAAGAAATTGATGATTAAGGAAAGGACTGAAACACCTTCGTTTATGGAACACATCCCTTGTGATCAGCAATGGGGATTTAAAGATTATGAAGAGATGACCTTTACTCTTAAGGTATAATGCCTAGAGCTGAAGCTTACAATGAAGCAGCCTTTCTCAGCTTCATCACTATTGACATTTGGAGCTATAGATAATTCTCTTTAGTGGGGGAGTGTCTTGTGAACTGTAGGATATTTATCAGCGTCCCTGGCCTCTGTCCACTAGCTGCCAGTACTACCTCATCACCCCACTTGTGACAACCAAATATGTCTCCAGGGTCCCCTGAGGTCTAAGAACAGCCCCAGCTGAGAACCACCCCAGTAAAACTGCTAATAACCTGTTTGTCTCAATATTGCCTCAACTCAATTAACTGAATAACAAAATAATAATAAAATAACAACAACAGCAATAATAATGCATATTGAACTTGGAAGAAAAATCAGTGCTGTACTAAGACTTTTTTTTTCTTTTTGTACTAAGACTTTTAAATAACTTTCTCAATGTAGTATTCACAACAGCTCCAGACTTTTGTTTTTATTATTGTCCCTGTTTTACAGACAAGAAAACTAAAATGCAGTGAAGTTCAGTAAAGATTACAAATCCCGGAAGAGACAGAGCAAATTCTGGTCTCAGACAATATGCTTCTAGGCCCTGGCTGTGTTCTTAGCTTACCTTAGTCCCCAAAGTATTTTTATTTGTAAAGTAACAGATTGTACTGCAGAATTCCAATCTTCAAACTTCAGTTCATTTCAAATGTAACGTCAGTCTTTTGACTAAAAATGCATTTTAAAATAAGAATATTGTGGCTCAAGATATAGATATTAACTATATCTATAGTTAAAGATTGGCTACCTGTTTCAGTGACTGGTTAGGCAACAACATTAAGGGTTAATATATAACACTGGGACTAGAGACCAGTTTTTTCTCTCTTCGAAGATTTTACTAACATTCTCATGCCAGATGGTTTAATGTAAATGAGAGAGCAGAGCTAAGAAATTCTGGGGTCTTAGAAATTCATCTCAAAGTGTTTCTGCTTATCTGTTTGACTATATCTCTTTTTTATTAATATATCAATAATGTTTTGACTGAATGGTAATAGTTCTATTAGCTGAAGAAAATATGAGGCAATTAATATGTTTTCCTCAAAGATTTTATAAGTGCAGCTGTCAGAACTTGTGCTTATGATAATTACATGAGTAGAAATTTGATTTAGAGCAAAAACAATAGTGATAAATATCCAAGTTCCTCTTCAAAATCTCAACCCTTCATAAACACATATCTGAACAATAATCACTCAAATACCTTAATTCTTCTGAGGTTAATAGACCTTTTGATTCATTTTGGGGATTTTAACAAATAAATAGTTTTTAAATTCTCCATGCACATGATTTATTACAATGTTATGATCTTGATGTCTTTCAAATAGGAAAGATTTCATTAAAAGGTAACTTGCATTCACAATTGTATACGAAGTGGAAGAAATATCAGGAAGAATTGATTGCTAAATCAGCCTACTGATATTTAGTTGTATAGTCCTGGAGTTACATACAAACACCTTCTAAAAATTTACAGTGAAAACTTGAATTTCACTTTATCTTTTTTAGCTTCAGTTTTGCATCTCTATTTAGAAGACTGTAGACTTTCTAAAACTCAAGTTTGATACAATTAAACACAGTTTTGTCAAACCCTTCTAAACTCAAGTGCCTGACATTTGGAAACATAAATGGTATATTCCTTTCTAGTTCTTACCAGCTTCCGCCCTGCTTCTTAACCCATCCTTTTTTTTTTGTCTTAGAAAAAAACCTGAGTTCACAGAACATTGTCATGTAACTTATGATTCTTTGTTGAAGTTCCTTCTCAATTGTACTGTGACATACTGCCAACTTCTACCTGAATATATTGAAGAGCTGCCATTCATCCTTCAAGACTTGGTTCACCTACTCTCTCAGTTGTAATTGTTCATTACCTTTAGTTTTGCATCCAGAGAGAGAGGTTGAAAGGTATCATCAATAGGCTTGTCTTCCTTTCCACTTGGGGGCTTCCTGCGGTCAAAGGGAATTTTCACTCATCTCTTTATGTCCAACATCACCTGTCACACCAAACACCTAGTAGTTGCTAGTTGAATAGTAGTGTTTAACTGAATTGAATCGAAATGAAATAAAATGGATTAATCGAGTACTGCTTTCAGAGAGTGGCTGGAAGGATAAAATAATGTATAGGTATTTAAATAGTGATTCAATCTCCTATAATCTGCATGGTCTTGGTCAAATTAGTTTACTTATCTTTGCTTAAAAGTTTATATCTATAAAATGAAAATAATCACAATAAGTTAGTATTGCATTCTTAAAGGATCAAATGAGGGTAAGTTTAATAAAACACACAGTCCCTTCCTGGGACATAGTGGATTGTCAGTATTTAAGGATCTAAGGCATGAATCTAGCAGAGAGATGGGCATAACTTGCTCTGGAATTGGTTTTCTTTTCCTGTGTTATAACTAATACATTTTTAGGCAGTGATCTAAATGTGCTTTCTTAAATGTGATATAGCATAGCACCATTTATAAAAATTTGCAAATACACATTAATTTAATGCCCCTTGATACTGGAAAAATTGTTTTCAAGTTGTTATTTAATTCTTTTTTATTGTCACAATTATCTTTTAAATTAATTTAAAAAATACTTCTTGTTGGCAAACTCTGGGATATGATAAAACACTTTTTTTTTTTTTTTTCCGGTACGGGGGCCTCTCACTGTTGTGGTCTCTCCCGTTGCGGAGCACAGGCTCTGGACGTGCAGGCTCAGCGGCCATGGCTCACGCACCCAGCCGCTCCGCGGCATGTGGGATCTTCCCGGGTCGAGGCACGAACCCGTGTCCCCTGCCTCGGCAGGCGGACTCTCAACCACTGCGCCACCAGGGAAGCCCCTGATAAAACATTTAAAACAGTGTGAGACACTTCCTGTTTCAACTTTGACATGTAAAGAGATTGGAAGTTATCACTCCCATTCTCACAATAAGAAAAAAGCTGAACAAACTAAAAATCAATAACTTTTCTTGGACCCTTCAAAGAATTCAGGTTTCGGTGTAAGCTGCCACTCTGAAATCTGGAAAGAAAGGTAAACACAGACAATCACAGCCAAGATCAGCCCATCTGGAGCAGAAGTTGTTGGAGCCATAAACGGTAGGAAGACGTAATGGTAATTTTGATGAATTGTTGGAGACTGAGAGAGATGGGCATAAGAGGGACAAGCATTGCTGGAGAGCTTGGAGTTGCTGTCATGGGGGGGTCCCTACATTTCATGGATTTCACCTACAGGAACCTCACCAGTTTCTCACAGGGAGGATCAGAGTGGTCCAGTGCTAGCTTTAGAGCTGGAGAGGGAGAGTTACCATTGTAAAGTGTGACCAGAGGATTCTCCATAACAAAGACCTACTCTCTGGGATAAAAACTTTACCAGAGCCTCTCCCACCTGGGAAAGGTCACATCTGTGTCCCATTCCAGTCCCTTGTAGTCTTCCTGTCTCAGTAAGTTGGGGGAGAAGGGACCCAAGAAACCCTTGTGAAGACCACAGCTGAGGGACTCAGTCACACTAAGCCTGAGATTTCATTACAAGGTTTTCAAGCATAGGATCATAGAACATGTCCCCTCTCTGGGGCCTTAAAACCACACCAGCTGAGCTCTAGCATAATAACAGTGAATTTCAGCTGAAAATGTTACAAGACACAGACTCTCTAAGGAGAAGTCTTGGGGAAACTCAAATTCAACAGGGGCACTAGAAAAATGTGAAACCTTGACACCCACAGGTACAGCACACATTAAAACATGGTCCAGCTCCAAGCAAAATTAGCAAAACCTCACACTGATGGCCTATTTACCTCAGTTTCTATTACCTGATGTATCATATCTGCCTTAGAACAATAACGAAAAATACGAGTCATGGTAAAATTCAAGGAAAAACAGTCTGAAGAGACAAAAGAAACATCAACATTTGGCTCAGATTTTAGAATTATCCCATACGTAATTTAAAATTACTGTCATTAATATACAGAGAATTCAATGTAAAGAAATAAACAGGGAGCTTCCCTGGTGGCGCAGTGGTTGAGAGTCCGCTTGCCGATGCAGGGTACACGGGTTCGTGCCCTGGTCCGGGGAGATCCCATGTGCTGTGGAGTGGCTAGGCCCGTGAGCCATGGCCGCTGAGCCTGCACGTCCGGAGCCTGTGCTCCGCAACGGGAGAGGCCACAACAGTGAGAGGCCTGCGTACCGCCAAAAAAAAAAAAAAAAAAAAAAAATGACCACAGACCTAAATGAAAAACACACAACTATAAAGTGTCTAGAAGAAAACAGAGGATAAAAATCTGTTACCTTGAGTTGGTGATGAAAACCACAGTATGATACATGAAAGAAAACTTTATAAGTAATTTAAATATCTGGCCTATGAAAGATATTATAAAGGGGCTCAAAAGACCAGGCAAAGGCTAGGAGAAAATATCTGCAAAACAGGTATCTGGTAAAGGACTTGTATCCAAAATACACAAAGAACTCTTAATACTAAAAATTAATAAGAAGCATTGATGTTTTAGTGATTGGATGAAGCCTCATCTCTTGTGAGTAGCAAAGCTATAACTTTGGGACAAAGAAGTTAAAATATAAGCCTATAAGTTCAAACTCATATACCAAACATCATTATTAAACTAAGTCCAAAAGGTGATAAATAAAAATCCAGAAAAGAATTAAATGACGTATCAGTTTATAAGCTAGCTTGCTGAATCAGTCTCTGAGGATAGAAATTCCGAGTCGTCTGTCTCAGTGGCAAGTAGGAGGTTCTCAGTCTTAACTGGACCCTATTAGTACCAGCAGCATTCTGAGGTTTGGTGTTAAGGAAAAGGGTGATCTTGATATTCTGGCCACCTCTGTTCTGAAGCAACACTTACTTATTTTATAGTACCTCAGTGAGGTCTGGTGACTCTTCTGAAACAATATTTTGTGGTATAAAACTGAAAAAAAAATAAACATAGGATAAAGAGGTTTGTGAAACTTTATTCCTTCCATATTTTCTCTCGCTGCCTAGGGAAGTGGCTTATGTTCCTGCCAGGGCTTCGACTTTGGAAGGCTGCATTAGAAAAGATACGAAAGAGATAGGCTGACAGGGTCTTTGTGAGCTGTGAATGTGTAAACAGGAAAGAATACCAGCACAAGTCAAAAAGTCAGGGGTCAGCCAGCGAGTCAGAAACCAAGAAGCAAAGTGGACAGACTGCAAACAAGAGTCCCACAAAGATGGGCTAAGTTCCCAAACCAGTCAGGCAGCTAGAACAGGAGGTGGTGATGAATTGGAAGAGGAGGAGATCAATACAAGGGCAGAACCTACTACCCTGGGTTGAAACCTATGCAGTGTCGGGATTGAGCCAAGGGCTCAACAAATGCTATTTTATTTACTTTTAATGGTCTTATCTCATTTAACAAATAAAGAACGTGAGACTGAAAAGATAGGAGCCACCAGGAACTACTCAGACAATGAGAGGCAAGAAGGGCACAGTTCAGAAGGTCGTGAAGATTAATGGAACCAAAGAGGCAACCATGAGACAAGAATTAAAAGTGTCCTGCTGCTGAGGTATGTTCCCTCGGTCAAGAAGCTGCTGTGCTTTCTAGGGTCCATTTGAAAGACTGGGAAAACATTATAGCATGAGAGTGTGCAGGAATGACCCTCGATCTGACCCTGGTTCTCAGCCAGAGGAGGCATTGCCATGTACCTGTTGTGGAAACGTGCCCAGTCATCTCAGGCTGCACACTGAGCTCGCACACTACCAGTTCATTTTGCATGTTAAAAGCTACATTTCAAAGTTCTTTATAACACTCGTTGTAGCACTGGACTAACACATACCTGTCCAAGTTAAAGAAAATCCCTCTTGAATTGGACATTGGAGGTTACTACAGGATATGAACACTCATAAATTGCCTACTAATATTGCACTATGTGCTTTTGTTATAATCCAAAGGAGAAAACCAAAACAACAATGAGAACGAAGCTTAACAAGTTCCATCCATCTAGAAATAAAAAGGAACTGGCATTCACACTGAGGTCTGTCTAACTCTAAATCCTATGTTCTTTCTACCATATCTTCTAAATGTCTATCAAAAAATTCTTGTAATTTTTTTTTCTCTAGGCCACTCCCATAGCATTTAACTCTCCAAACTTAAGTCAAAGAGTTGAAATAGACCAACATAGGTCTATTTCTCTAGGCCACTCCCATAGCATGTAACTCTCCAAACTTAAGTCAAAGAGTTGAAATAGACCAACATAGGTCTATTTCTCTAGGCCACTCCCATAGCATGTAACTCTCCAAACTTAAGTCAAAGAGTTGAAATAGACCAACATAACTAATGCCAAAAGTTTCTCCCCACTTGCATCGTTTTCAGAATCATATCTGTTTCTCCAAAGCATTTTGTATTCATGGTTTCTTGCCTATTTCTTTGAACTTTAAAATTAGCAATAACAACAACAAAAAACCTATGACAATCTCATAATTATATACTTATTTTTCCACAGCTGAATCAAATCCAATACTGCTACATTACCCTGGTTATCATTTTAGACATGCCATCAGGAATATTAGAGGAGCGATTGAGGGAACACAGAATCTCATCTTGAGTGCACTTTGCTCAAATCTATTCTTCATGGTTTTGTGATTGTTATATTTTCCATAAAATTGATCTCCATGGAGACTGTTACGGTGGATTTCACAACAACTAACACAATTACCCCCAAATGGAGAACGTGAGTATTTGTGCACCTCTCTGTGAGAAAGTGTGATCTTAGCAAATAAATAGTTATTGGGGGGATCATACCAGTGGGAATTTGGAGCTAACGTGTGGGAGGTGAGAATTATATTGTATATTCTTAATTAACAACTGTTTTTGATCAGGGGTTTAGAAGTTAGCACCTGTAAGAAAGTGAGAATTGAATGAAGAATGGACCACCTACACTGTAGCTGTGTTATTGGGTGGAGCTTAAAGCATTTGCTAAGAGGTCTGTAGGGAAGCCAATGTGAGTGATGTGAGTTGGAGGCACATGGTTATATGTTTCTGTTTCTGGAAAAAAATTTACACACTGAATAATGAATTGTCTTCTACTTTTAATGCCTCCAGAATCTGAGCACAGGTTTAATTTCCATTTTTTGACTTAAATTGAACAAATAATTATCATTTACCTACATATGAGGCAGTCCCTCTAGTTGGATAGCCCCGGGTATATCCAGCTGTCACATTTTTGTTGTATAATTTGAGCATGCACTTTACATCTCTGAAGCTCAATTTCCCCATTAGTAAAATGGTAGTTATAATATTGACCTGGTGAAACTTATGGAAAGAGTCAATCTAGTAAGAATATAATACATCTAACATAATCTCCAATATATAGGAAAAGCACATGCTGATTTAGTTTCCTTTTCTAAGATCTCATGCCTAGCACTCTAGACAAAGTAAGGTCTTCATTACTCCCTAAATATATGCCTTCTTAACTTGGCCTCTAAGCTTCCCTTGTAATAATGTTGTTTTCACTTGGACTGCTTCCCTTTTCTTTTCCACCTGTTCAAATATCTCGCTCTTCAGGACATACATATAATAAAAAATCCCTTGTTTTTCTCAAATTAAAATGTAATTGGGCACCCTGAATTTTTATTTGCTATATCTGGCAAGTCTGCTTTCAAAGGTCTTAAAGTTTTCAGTTTAGAATTTTTTTTATTTAATTAATTTATTTTTGGCTGCATTGGGTCTTCGTTGCTGTGTTCAGGCTTTCTCTAGTTGCGGCGAGCGGGGGCTACGCTTCATGGCGTTGCGTGGGCTTCTCATTGCGGTGGCTTCTCTTTATTGCAGAGCACGGGCTCTGGGCATGCGGGCTTCAGTAGTTGTGGCATGTGGGCTCAGTAGTTGTGGTTTGTGGGCTCTAGAGCGCAGGCTCAGTAGTTGTGGCGTATGGACTTAGTTGCTCCGCAGCATGTGGGATCTTCCAAGACCAGGACTCGAACAGTGTCCCCTGTGCTGGCAGGCGGATTCTTAACCACTGCACCACCAGGGAAGCCCCCCGTTTAGGGTTTCTGGTGGAATGCTCTTTGTGTGTGCAAACAGGCACGAGGGTGTTGAGGGAGAGCCCTAGCCTGGCCAGACCCTGTCTGCCTCAAGAAACAGACCCCTCCTCTCCAACCCCTGTGGTCCTTCTCTGTCACCTGCTTTCCCGGCTCTGTGGCTCTGTTCAGGGTCTTCCACATGACTTTCACATTTCAACTACACTAATCTTTGCCTCCAGAATATCTGTTTTAATGATTATCACATTAGAGTACCTCTGTAACGCTATGGCAATATTCTGATGCCAATCTACTTCCAACTATCAGTCGTCACTGCTGGACTTGTTTTGAATAACTTCTCTCTCTTTCTTCCTCCAGGCTTCAGGTACATATATCCAACCCTTATCAAAAGTGTGCTTGTGTCCCTGTAGGTTTCCGACTTTGGACTGACCCTGCTCAGGATCTCAATGGGTTCTTCATACTGTCTGACTGTGGGATTGAAGTTAGTCAAATACGAACACGTAAAAGTTTCCTATTTCAGCTCACTATAATAATCACTTCTTGAAATATCTAGAGCCCTAAAAAGTTATTCCGGAAAATATGGCATGTATCGTCTCCTATTATCATTATCGATACTGTCCTATTATTATTTTAAAATAATAACTAGGCTTTACTGAGACTTTCTAACATGTGGGTCTGACACTACGCACTTGTACAAATGATGCAACCCTATGAGATACTTATTATTATTGTATCTGTTTTACATATAGAAAAAATCATAAGTCTTCGCCGAAGACACATAATAGCAAATAGCAGTACTGAGGCTATTATAAGCTTCTTTCTGGCAGGAAAAGTACCTTAGCATTTAGTAGACTCTCAATAAGTATTTTTTGATTAAAAAGGGGAAAACTCCTAGGAAATACCTTGATTAGCATGTTCACACTTGCTTTATCATACAAATTTTTTATTTATTTAAACTGGATTCTAAGACTCTGCTCCTTTGTTTATTACAATCATTATGTCTTGTCAGTAAGACTTAAACCTCGTGGATTGCACAATTACCTGTGAAATGTCCCAGAAGAGGACATGCTTATCCCAATATTTTTACTCAGTGGCAAATTTCAATGTTTAGAACCGCAAGCTAAAGAGTGATTGTCTTTTAGAGTGGAGTCAAAAATGATTCTAATTAATGGTTTTCTAATAAATTTTTTGGCTTAGAAGCACTAACAGCTTCTTTTTAATTAGGCATAAATATCCATCTAGCACAAAATATGTTGTCAGAAAGAATCTCTATTTCCTCAAGTTTATTTTCTTAGAAGTTATTTAGCCTTTCATTCACATTTAGAGTTATTTATTAGTGAATCAGTTCTGTGAAAGCTCTGTGATTACTGGGTGAATACCAGATGATGACCATGCCTGCAGAACGTGGGCCCTCATGCAACTGTAGCTGTTTTATGGAAAGAGAAATCAGGAAACAAATCAAACAAAGGAGTATGTATGTGGGATGTGTGTGTACACACACTAAAGTGAGTACCATAATGGGAAGAAATTCAAGGGAAAAAAATCATAGGCTCAGGCTTCTTACTCCTGTGGTCTTAAGAAATAAGGTAGGGCTTCCCTGGTGGCACAGTGGTTGGGAGTCCACCTGCCTATGCAGGGGACGCAGGTTCGTGCCCCGGTCTGGGAAGATCCCACATGCCGTGGGGCGGCTGGGCACGTGAGCCATGGCCGCTGAGCCTGCGTGTCCAGAGCCTGTGCTCCGCAACGGGAGAGGCCACAGCAGTGAGAGGCCTGCGTATGGCCAAAAAAAATAATATGGTAACTTACATTTTCTCAGAATAGATCAGTTAGATTCCTGTAACACGTATGATATTTGTCCCATGATACCTTATGCCATCATCTCTTGAATCTTCACTGAATGGCCAACAACCAAGAAATGATTGAGGAAGGAGCTGGGTGATAAATATGAAAGCACTCTCAACCCTTTTATTTTCTAAGCAGGCAACATTTCAAACTTGTGCAGTACTTAGAGAACAAGCTTTAATAATCATACCTGATCTTAGTAGCTGCTTCTTATGCTCATTTTTATGAGAAGAAAGAGTAAAGGGAATTATTCTGCAAATGCAAACATACACAAATAACCACAATTTATTCCATAGATCATTTTCTTGCTCAGAATCCAGGGACAAAGACGATATAAATCTGAAAAGGGAAAGGACACTTCAGTTCATCTAATATCAACATGGTATTGCTATTGAATTAAGAAATGAATAATTTACAAAGATAGAATCAGATAATTTAATTCCTATAATGTGGTAAATTGAGAAATAGCTACTGAAGAAGATCCAGTAAGTCACCAAACAATATATTCCTTTGTTTTATTTTAAGGTGAAGATGAATCACATGAAATGTGACTTTTGAATGTAATGATTTCCATGTGCTTTTTGTTTTGTGAATGCCAATAAGTTATTTAATCATGAATATTAATAAATACAGCAATCTTTTAAAATACGGAGAAAAACGTGTAGCTTAACAGAGCCAATAAATTACAGCTCCATAAAATGCATGACTTTTTCTTACTTATCTTTAGGGAAACAAAAGAGTTATCTGACTGTTTACTGACAGTTTCGATATCAAATTCAGGGTGATTAGAGCACACCTATATACCACAGCATTCCTTGAGTTCAAATACATGATTTTTATAAAATAATGGGGTCTTTATGGATTACACAGAAAAACAAGTCAAGGGGATGCCCTTAGCATAGAAGAAGGAAGGGCCCAGATAGCAGGTGAGGGGCAACCATGGCACCTAACCAGGTACTGAAATTAAGGAAAGAAAGAGAAAGCCAAAAGGAAGAAGATGTACAAAACCACGAGATGCTGGGATGAATTCTGTCCTGAAAGAAGTATATAGAGTCTCTTTTTTGTTGTTTTGGGCTAGCATAGAATGGTAATTCTTCAGAGACATGATCAATCTCTGCTCTTAAGGAAATGAGAATCCAGCAGGGAGATAGATAATTGAAATGACAGTTGCATTGGATCTGTTCACATGTGGTAGTGGATAGAGGCCCCCAAGTACAGTGGAGCTCTGGAGGGGAAGGAAGGGTGACGGATGAAGGTGAGAGATGGGAACAAAAATGAGGCCCAGAATTAGGGAGCTCTTGTGATAGAAGCCCTTTTTGGGCTTCATGAAGACTTTTATTGTGGAACTTGGCTCACTGTCCCAGTCTAAAAACGCTGGTCCAATTGTCTACTTCCATTCTTCCAGAGAGGACAGAATTAACTTCCCAGTCGATATGAAAGTCCATCAGAATTTAACTCCCCGAAGGCAGACAGTTATTCTGGTTTCCAGTGTGTAGCACAGAGCCTTACACACTGGAGGTACTTAATAAGTGTTTGCTGTGGTTGAATAGAGGATTCCATCAAAGATAAGCTCTTGTAAGTTGGAAGACTCAAGTTTCTTCTCCATGGACCATTCAGCCTTAATCCCAGGAGGCCAGTGCAATGTAGGTAAAGCACAAATGTTGGTGGAGGACCCCCTACCCACTGGAAACCTGGCTAAACTAGGCTTAACCTCACCTCAGCAGACTGTTGATAAAATGCTGACTTAGCATTTCTGCAAGCTCCTGTGTTTCCTTACTGAGAAACAGAAGCCAAATGAGAAGCTTGGCCCGTTTTTAGGTTTACACAGTGACACATACATAACACGTGCATACATGCGTACATACTTGCTTGCATATATGCACACATATGTACACTCATCCAGAGTATCCTGTATTTGGGATATTTGTTAACATGTTTAGGTAGGTGGATGCAGTTGGGGGCACATGTCATCAAGGTTTTCTAAGCTCTAGGTACTTGTGGGCCACTTTACTAATAATTCGTAATAACTTTAATAGTAACTTCACTAGAACGGGCCTCTGCTTGTACCTGCTGTAACGTATTTTATCTGCTATAACATAACATCAGTAACATATTCCCACTGAGAATTGAGAGTGCCAGGGGGTCCCATTTTGCTAAGGAATTTTTCTCTGAGAGTTTTCTTCCCCATTTGCCCTGTGGATGCAAGGTCACTTGGCCTGTGTTTCACCAGTGCCATGTGGTCACTACCCTCCACCAAAAGGCTGAAATGCAGACCAGATGGGTCTATGTTAACAGCTGCAGACTCTGCTGTTGTCAACGGGCCAAAGTGGCACTGGGTATATTGGAAGATTAACACTTTTTAAACCTTTTCTATTGTTTGGAGATCATCATTACACAAATATTTTTGACTCCTTGACCTTAAAAAAGATAAGCATGGTTATTTTGACTCTATAAACTAGATGCCAAGGAAAATGTTGACACTACATGTTGATAAATACAAAAGGTTAAATGAAATTTATACAGACACTGATTAATTTTGCCTTA
This sequence comes from Neophocaena asiaeorientalis asiaeorientalis, assembly GCF_003031525.2. NCBI lineage: Eukaryota > Metazoa > Chordata > Mammalia > Artiodactyla > Phocoenidae > Neophocaena > Neophocaena asiaeorientalis. The sequence continues at coordinate 1,287,778 of NW_020174434.1, read as the reverse complement.
AATATTTGCTGGAATGAACATTCTTAAACTCAGTTCATTTCCCAGACTGTGTTCTCTATTTTCTTTCCATTGTGCTTTTACTGAAGTGCAGTAAAGTTTACTATTAAAGAGATACCATACATATTTTAAAGTGAAGGTTTACTATATTTATATTTTAACCCATAACAAATTTACCAGATATAGATATATAATAGAAATCATTTTCTCAAGATTCGTTTTTCAAGAACATTTTACCGATTTTGTGTCTGCCAAGAAAATTGTGTTGTTTTATTGCCTTTTAAACTAGTGTAATTTATTTTGTGTTATTTCAAACATACAATTTTTCTGAAATTTTTTTTCACAGTATTTAATGTTACTGATAGCATATAATTACTTAGGCATTTCTTTTGTCTATAATAATTTCACCATGTTCCATTTGAGCTATTCTTCATTTTATTTATTTTTTTTATTTTGAAAACCTCTAGCAATAATATTCACTATACATTTTATAGAGACTGATAGTATTCATTTGTTGGCGTGAAAAACAGAAGTCATTAGAATGGCAATTCTTCCACACACATCAGTTGTCCCAGGCTTTGTGAATGTCAGTGGTGGACCCCACTAGTCTCCACATTTTCTTTATGAGTAAAACAGCATTTTCAGGACTTAAGCCAACAAATGGATCAGTCCAATCACAAAATAGCTGTCATTGCTGAATATTGATTAAAAAGAAAAGAATTGTGAAGATACAGATAATTTATATCTAAACATAGTTAATGTACATTATTTTGCCAAGAGAATGTTTACATTAAATCCCTGAGAGTAGGAAAATTCACCACCTTTCCCAAAAAGTAAAGACTTTCTAGATGTGACCCAAACTAACTATAAAATTTAACCTGAAAGCATTTTGTTACTAAGCTGATTAAAATGGATTGATACTGTTCAAGAGCAATCCTAGAAAAAAATGTGAAGTACCTATTTTAAGCCAGTGGAACATCTTTCTGGATCCCCTCTCTCTGCTGGCACCTTGTCTGTCAGTGTCAGAAGTTTGACGGTTTCCATCACCCCCATTTCCTGGACTTGTCTGACTTGCTCTACCTTAAATTTAGATTCTGCTCCACTGCACCTCAGCAAGGGAACTCTCTCCTGTCCCTTGGGGAAACAGATGGATAGTAGTGGTTTACTGGTAAACGTTTACCAGCTATCCATTAAAAGGATCACTTCTGTGGTCTTTGCCAACTTCTGTGGTGCAAATACTCCCTCTGTTGCTGAATTCAAGCCACCAATTTGACTGAATTTGGAGTTGGGAAGAAATGAACACAATTGTGAGCTGGTAGGTGCTGACTCCAGCCACACTAGGGGTTGCTGGCTTCCTCATCACTCTGGGAGGTATGAGGTGAGAAGTTCAGTCAGAGGAACAAGGGATATTCCCCCGAGGTCTGGAGGGGAGAGTAGGAAGGGGAGGTGTGGGGTAAGGTAAAGAGTTACTTTGCACTCTGAGGTGAACATTCTGAGTGAGTTCTCAGGTGGGGATGGAAGAGAATGCTAAGCATACTGAACAGGGGAAGTCAATTTTGAAGGTTTAAGTATATTTCCAGTTATTTTCAAACTTTTCTTATCATAACAATCACACATAGACCCTCTTCTTTGAAGTACATACTTGATTTCAACCCAAATGGACTGAATTAGCCCTTCTGGGGAGACCCTTGAGAAATTATATTTCAGCAAATAGACAATATTAGGAAGTGCAGAATTTGAATCCTTGACTTGGGGTTTAATTATCTAAGGGAGAGCAAGTAGAATGGTGTTTCCCTAAACTTACTGAGAGCAGAATCACCTCAGGAAACTTACAAATACTGCTGCTTAGCACTCATCCCATAGATTCAGATTTAATTTGTCTGGGCTAGGGGCTGGGGGAGACTGGACATCTGTAGGTTTGAAGAGTGCCCTAGGAGATTCTCATATGCAGCCCATGCCAGGAACCACTGATGGGTGTACTGAGCATGGAGAAGGACAACAGAACTAGAGGAAAATCGACATTTTAAGTGGAAGCATAAACTATTGTAATTGCAGCTTATAGACCCATAAGTCTGTGTTTCTCAATAAACAATAGCCTCCCTTAGAGCTCATGTCTGCTTTCCTTCTGCGTTCCCAGCACTTAGCCAGTGGTTGGCATATGGTAATCCTGCAATAAATGTTGATCGAGTGAGTGTCCTAATTGGCTTACCTCATTAATAACTTGGTGATAATGTGTTGATTAATGCATTATCTTGTTCAGAGTATCATATTTGCATTTCTACAGGACCATCTGCAGACAATGACTTAACCCAAAGAAATGCCTCCCCTGCTGGGGAAGGGCAGGTGGGGAGGACGTTTGTGATTAAGCCTTCTGTTTCATACCAATTGTATCACGTGGGCAGCTTATTACTATTAAGGGAAGTTTAGTGTCCTGGTATATTTCATGTTTTTAAGCATTCATGAAATATCAACTTCCCATCTGGAAGACACAGCCAAGGCTTTTGAAATAATTATTTTAGAAAGAGATACGAAGTAGATATTACTGATATTTATGTACTTAAAAGCAGTTAAAGGCATTTTAGTGTTAAGTAAGGTAAAACTTTCTCAAATGTATAAAAAATGGCATTTTATTCATATTTTAAAAACTGGCATTTTCTTCATAGGCAAAAGAGATTATTTCACAATTATAAAAATGAATCTATTCCAGAAGTATACTTCTAATTCTCGGTGTACAATGGCTTTGGAGTTTGAGCATAGACAATATTCAAGGATGCTTCTGGCACCTGTGATTTACTTGGTAAACAATGTGCATGATATTTTTCACACATTCACTACCAATTATGAAAGAATCAGTGCCCGTTTGTCTCAGTTTGCTTTTCCCATGTGTCTTACCTCTTCCTATGCTTTTCTCTTGATTTTCTCAATGACAATTAAAACTGAATCCAATGAGAGAGAAGGGCTTTTTGCTTACTGCAATTTGTTCTGCTTTGATTACTTTAAAATGAGCAATCATCCCACTCTCCCCTGTGCATGGGAAACATGCATTTCTCAGGGTCCATTTCCCCCCAAGCTTTTCCACCTGGGTTTTGAGGGAAGGCTGGCTGGATACAACCACAGGGTAGATAAATGTTATATTGATCTATCTATACATTTACCTAGATCTGGATCATGTGTCTCTGGTTGTCAACCCATGGTGTCTTTGTCCCTCGGGGGACATTGCCTGTGTCTGGAGACATTTTTGGTTGTCACATTTGGGGGCTGAGAAGGGTACTGACATCTAGTGGTAGAGGCCAGACACACTGGAAAACATCCAACATGCACAGGATAGACCCTGAAAATGTAACTCTGCAGCCTCAAACATCAATAGCACCAAGACTGAGAAGCTGATCTTTATATGTATACTCACGTTTATCTCTGTACATCTCAAGGTTACACAGCTCTGGACAAGAGATGCATTCAGTTCTCTACATCTCTGTCTCCTCTGACCTAATAAATTCCTCAAGGACAGAGGCAGCCTCACGCCATCGGTGCTGCCATATCACCTAGCACAAGCCTTTAGACAGAGAAGCACAACGAATGTTTTCTGAAAAGAAATCTGAGAACCCAGGAGAGTTTTTGCCCCAATTGCCTCTCCCATTGGCCTTACCATGATGTATAAAGTAATTTCTTTTGTTCGGCACCTTGAAGGCCCCTGTAAAAGTGGACATGGTACCTTCAGGATGGAACATTGTAATCCTCTACCAGCACCTCGGCTTACGTCATCAGGTTGTCTAATTACAAAACACAGCCTTGAATCTGATGAGGCATTCTCCGATGAAGAGCACACTGAGAATGTCATAGCAATCCTTGACTCCCCTCTTGCCTTCCAGCCTTCAGTCTGTCACTAGACTTTCCCAGGTGAGTCTCTTCTCCTCAATGTCTAACCCTGCCTGGAAACTAGTACGTGTTCAGCAAATGAGGCAGATGACCCTCAGCGGTCTGGACCTGCCCTGCTTTTGTCAAGTTTCCCTGCACTGCAGATGGACTGCACACACTACTTGTGTGTCCCAAACACATTATGGAATTGCACACCTCTAGACTTTGGCATGTGCTCTTGTTCTAGCGATGCCCTTCTACTTTGTTCCCTGCTTAATGCCTCATTATGTTTCAGGGTGCTACTCCAATCCCATCTCCTAGAATGATCTGCCTAATGGTCCTGGTCCAGGATAGTGCCTTTGTCTGTCTTAGAGCACTAACCCCATTGGCAGTCTCTTCTCCATAAAACCATTGCACCACCCAGTGCATTTGATCTTTAGTGTGTGGAATGACACTGTAGCATCTGTCAACTCAATGAGTGAGTGACAGCACGGTCCCAGTGAATTTGGCCTGGCCCACAATGGTGTCCACACACACACTAAAAAAAAAAAAAAAAAAATTGCCTGGTTTCTGAAGGACTAGTGACCTCATAGGAAAAATGAATCCATTGTATAAATTATATTCTGTCTTTCTTTGAAACCCAGCACAGATCTCTAAAAGAACAGTAATGATTTATGTATTTGTTTATTACCTTTTCTTGCAGAAATGACACCTGTTAATCAAGAGGGCTGGGGGTAGAAGGAAGGAAAGAAAAAGCCTTGCCCATCTCTAGGCTGTAAAGCATGGACAGGGGCATTAAATACCTTCCACACTAATGCAATGTCTTGTAAGCACACTTTGGAAACCAGACAGAACCCTCAGGTTTTGCGCATGGGTTCGATCACACATATATTTAGTCAGGCAATCAACCACACTCCATAAGTGTGGAGGACCTGGAGAGAATACACAGAGAGAAAGCAGAGTGCCACAAGAGTCTATGTCATGTCCTCAGAGGACGTACTTTTGTACAGGGTTACTGGGAATATTTATAACTATCCAGGTACTGCATAGACCATGAGAGGCATCAAGGAGAAGATGGCTCAGATCATACCCTGTGCGAGTTCAGAAGAGGTATAGAGCGCTTCCAGTCAGTAATTGGAGACAACTTCATGGGAGAGTTGGAATCCGAGCTGTGCATTGATCTGACATGCAGCAAAGTAGACTTCTGGAACCTAGTGACGATAGCATATTGGAAATGCTTCAACTGTTCATTCTGTGAAGATACCTGTTTCTGTGAAACAAGAGTGACAGGAAAACACTAAAGTAGGGGAAATAAAATGCTACTTTACATTGATTCAGTACAGCAGATACTCGTGGAAACCTTGCAAGGACACCCTGCTCTGTGTGGCTCAGGCTTATAAAGACAGATGCATATGATTGTTTTTTTCTCCAAAGAAGCAGCATCACTTGATAGAAAGGGTTTAAAATAAAACAGCTTTCACTTCTTGGCTTTGTTGATGCTTTTTACACTCAGTTCCTTAACTTGGGGCACCAACACCCACCAAGACTTCTGTGAGGGTCGAGGGACAATGCAGATATGGTCTTGCAAGGAACACTTTTAGAATGCTTCCTGCACTTAACTGATGTTAGTTACTATTACTACCACCATCACCCTTATTCAACCACAATGCAAGAATGGGGGAAAGGATGTCTAAGCCACTGGGTTATTGTAAGGAGGAGATCTGATATCAAATGTGGTAGTTCTTAACAGGGTGATTTTGCTCTCTGGCCCCCTGGGAGAAATTTGGCAAAGTCTATAGCCTTTTTGTCATTACCACAATTGGTGGGTGCTACTGGGACCTAGTGGGTAGAGGCCAAGGATGCTGCTAAACAACCAGCAATGTGCAGGACAGCCACCCCCATGCAGAATTGTCCAACCCCAAATGTCAGTGGTGCCCAGGTGGAGCAATGCTGATGGAAGGTGGCAGTGCTGGGCCCATAGCATATGGTGTGATTGGTTGCAGCCCTGCTCTCATCCACAATGACATCACATCACACTCATCCTGGCTGTGGTCACACCCTGAGCACTACTCTCTTTCTGTTCTGGGGCTGATGTTCAGGGGGAAAAAAAGACAATAGCAATCAATCTGATGCCATCAAGCTGCTTTCATGGAAAGTCTCCTGTGCCCTGGGAATTGGGCATCTTGTCTTTCCTTTCCTCCTCCTGCCGAGCCAGCTGGGGACACAGGGTCCTCCTGAGAGCAGCTGGGCCTGGGGAGCTGCCCACAGTGGCAGCAGGAGCCAGCAGGGCCCAGTCCCTGGAGGGTTGTTAGCCATGGCCCAGGACCTGCCAAGTGCAATTGGTCTCCAGCAAGTCTGCTCTCCAGGAAATCCTGCCCCTCAGCCCACACTGAGACCAGAGGGGCAGAGCACCCAGGTACACAGCCCTCACCCTGTGCCCATCCCTCTGTCTGTTTCCTTCACAGGGCACTGGGGCTGCCTTGAGAGGGAAACGAAGTACAATAAGTATAAGTGAAAAACAAACCAAGCTTGGGTCTCCTGTCCCAGAAGGTGGCAGATGTGCCAATTCAGAGACACCTTGAGTTTGGATGCTGCCAAGTGACGTAGCTGCCTGGCTCTTCCCCACCTCCCAGGGGGCATTTGCTGCCATGTGAGTCCCCGGGGGGCAGTGGGTATGCTGCCTGGTTTCAGAGGAGAGGGGTATAACCTGGTAAGCGCTCCAGTCTGCAGTCTTGAGTTTCAAAGGATATCCCCTCCTTGGAAGCGCCTGTGAGTGGTCATCCTTCTCCTTTAGGGATGATTATGGCAGTAGCAGCCACAAGAGCTAACCTTGCCACGTGCCAGGTTAATTCTAAGAAGGGTGAAGAGGTGAACTGATTTCCCCCCATGGGATTGCGGGTAGAAAGGATGGGACTAAAGATTCCCCTCGATCTTAGAGTATAATGCTCCACCGACAAGGAGAATGAATTGGGATCTTGCGTTAACAATCCCCTGACAGCCATCTGAGTTTAAAACTCATGCAGAAACTTTAGGAAAGTGCAATTGAGATTGACCTCACTAGGAAGCTTTAAAAATCCAGCTGAAAAAATAATGTTCTAAAAGTAAACCTGGGCTCCAGATTTTTAATCTTGTCAGTTTATATACGGCCTCCTCTGCACAGCAGCTTGTTGTGGTTAGTTGGGTGAGAATCAGTTGAAATCAGAGAAAAGCCCAAACAGCGGAATTTTTTGAACGAGTATGCTATTCTTCCTGAGAGCTTTGGAAGTAGCAGACTTTGTGCTGACTTTGCATGAAGTGAGAGTAATCTGTGATTAACTCAACATCAGACAAGCTCCTGCCATTTCATGTAAATGCTACTTTTTAAATCCTTGAAGATGGTTTTATAAAGAAGACAGATCATTCTCCTATTTACTTGCTTTGAGTGTCAGATTCCTAATTAGTGAAATCTATATTTGTGAGTTAGGGAGAAACAAACTATTTGAGTGAGGTCCTCAAAACCGCTCTCCATCCCTTCCAGGCCCCCTCGAATCTTTTTTCTTATGTCAATAGAGGACAGAAACCTCACAATTTTCCCAAACCTTCACCCAAGTTCTTCATTTCCCAGAGAACAAGGGGCTCCCAAAATAGGGTCCCGTAGACAGAAGGCAGTCAGTACATACATACTGAATAAAGGATTGGATGGTTGAGTAGAAACAATCTAAGAAATCAGAACCTGGGATTGGAAACTGTTCTGAAAAATTATAACTACTCAATAAAGAAGAAAATTGGGGAAAATAATTTAGAAGTTCAACTTATATAGTGTGCATGAATTGACTGTAATTTTATCCATGCATTTAAATATTGTGGATAATTACTTACTAAACAGTAGAATTTCAATAAATTTTATGTTGAATGAATAAAGTTCAGGTTCTTTTGAATCCTCAGAGAAATCTTGTGAAATGAAACTAAAATTTTCTTTGGCAAATTAAGTTACGAATGCAATTAATTTGCAAAAGTGGTCAGGTCATGCATTTCAGTAACAATGTCTTAACTGACAAATGCTACATATAATGATGGAATATTGTGACAAAAAAAGTTTGTCTCAATATTTCTGAAAAAGTGATAATAACACAACTACATCCAATAAACAACAGATATGCCCAAGTCTCCTTTCTTACTGGCTAATTACTGAGTTTCTAATCTTAAGAGATTTTTTTTGGTTTTCTGACACAAACATTCAGAAATATTTGAGGAAAGAAAAAATTAGGATCTAGAAGAAGACATAGAATAATATATTTTGATTAACTGTAAAAGGATTTTATAGATTTCTTCTAAGTTGCCTGATTTACAAAGTAGTACATCAATTAATCTCACATGAAATTGTCCTAAATTTAAGCACTAAAATAGTGATACTTAGACCTAAAATTAGAAACACAAATACAGTCAGGGGGCATAAAGAACTCATAAAATTCATATAGGACAACAACACAATCAGATATGGGGGGATAAGTGTACCTATTCCATCCATTCTGGTGCTAAAGCAGCAACAAGATATCCAAAACTCAGGGGAAGTACTTAATATACAAATTAAGCTCTAGCAACTATAGCTGTATTGCATCAGTTAACACTCAGACTGATATACACAAGCACTGAAGCAACTGAAACATCATATTACAATAATGAAAGAAGGACATTTTGAGCACCTGCAAAAGTTCAAGTTTGTGAACTTGAGTCCATCACCATAAGACAGGATGATGCAGACAGTGGGGGGAGATAGAAAGCTGCCTGGGCTGCCGGAAAATGTGGGATCTATAAGCCTGGAGTCTTGGGAGAGACCACTGCACACACCTCATCTGTGAATTAGGAGGGGGATCTGGATCGTCACTTAGGACACCACCCAAATCAGTGTGAGTCTATGGTGCAACTTTCAGTTGTCAAGTATGAAAGAAGCTGGGCAGCCAATAATCCCTTTTCTTTTATGTGAGTATAGTTACAGATGATTTACTTTCCTATGTCTGCCCCGTGTGTTGTTGGAAGGCAGGGTCGTTATCTTATTGATATTAATAGTAACAATGATAACACGTAGAATCTTTCTGACCAATAATATATATTACTGCACATGCAGCTTCTTATAAGTCCCTCACAAATTATGTCATTTAACCTTTACCAAAACTCTAAATTAAAATGTAGGCCAATTATATAAATTGGAGAATGTAGCTGAGAAAGGTAAATAGCTTACTAAAAGTCATATAACTAGTATGAGGTTAGACTAGTTCTGTGACTTATGACTAATTTACATTATTTTCTCATCTGATACCAAAACCCAACTCTCTTCACCTCTGTACTGTTAAATAAATGTAACTATAGACAAAAAAAATATGGAAACATATATAGAGAAAATAAACAAGAAAAAATGTGCAAAGGAAGATAATAAGAAAAGGAATTACTTTCTCCAAGAGAAGGTACACTTTTGCAATTATTAAAGTCTTACTTTTTTAACCAAAACACAAAACAAACAAAAAATCCTTCTAAGTGTAGTGAACAGGTTGAGTTCTCTTCTGGACTTTTGCTAACATAGCACATATTTTGAAGAAGTGGATAAGGCATTGGCCAAAATCCAACCCTCTGCCTCTTCTTTCCCCTTTCTTTCCTTTTTTTACTCCAGTATTTCATTCATTCATTCATTCATTCATTCATTTGTAAATTGAGATATTTTTTCAATTTTGTCAAGAGTATAGTTTATTTGGGGAGTAAAATACATGGAGAGAAGTAGTGGACAGCAAGTTAGGACAGGTAGTCTGAGCTCCAGAATCATGTCAGCTGGAAGGTGAGCAAACACATGGCATTAGAACCCAATTAGCACAACCGGATGTGCCCATATTTCTCGGGGTCAGAGAAGACTTTGCAAAGGAGTGATTGAGTTGAGATTGACACAGAGTTGAGAGCTGCAATATAGAAGACACACTGTCCCCAAGTGATACCCAAAGAAGAAATTAGTCATTTCCATTTTATTCCACTAAAAATAAACCATTCTCAAAGCAGGGAACCTGGTCATCTTTATTCCATTCGAACGGTGGCAGGACCATGAGTTCGGGGACCATAACTGAATAGTCATCATTGAACTCCCTGTGTCCAGCCAAGCTCTTGGTCCAGAGTAGATGCTTAGTACATATTTAGAGAGTAAAGGAACATATTTATTTATTTATTTTTAAAAAATATGGTCTTAAAAGAACAAATCCTCCGAATCTTTGTTACTGAGATGGGGCAAGGGAGGAGAAAATGAAAATAAACACATATGTTAAAGTCAGACTGCATCTTCTCAAAACTACATCCAGGATGTCAGTTGTAAGATTGAGGTAAATGGTGTGGGAGGGATAAATTGCCAGTCACCCCACCAGTAAAAGACAGAGCTGTGGCTTGAGTCCTGAGGTCTGTGACTCTAAACCCCTTGCCTTGGCTGTATATAAAATGCAAGTTAGCAAGAGCTTCCTAAGCTAAGCATCAGGATATAGCATTAGGTGTCACACCATCTTGGAAATTCACCTGAAGACCAACAGAAGTCCTCATATTTTTAAAGTGTGGGAAGTAAATACAGAAAATAGATTTCATTAGTCTTGATGATCTTAGTTCCATGTTTTGTCTTCTTGTTAACTCCTACTGACTTGGACCCAGAATACCTCTGGGGGAGCTGATCCCTGCACTGGCCTGAGCAGCTGAGATCTCATGTCCTTTGTCTAGGACCATGCTCCAACATCTTTAGTTCTTTAGTGTCTTCCTAATATTCTATAATACCCACTCACCATACTGCTATTGGGGATAGAGCAGGCTCTGATGTCTGGGGCTTGTCCTGCTCAGGGGAAGAAGATACTATCATACTAAATAACCTGAACTCCAAATTGTCTGAAGGATGAGGAAGTTGGGAGAAACCATGTTAATATCAGACCATTTGAACTAAACTCAAAGTGAAATGAGATGGGGGAGCAGAGCATAATGAATAAGCGTGGGGACTGGAGGAGACTCATAGTTTGAATCCTTGTTCTGTCACTTACCACCTGTTAAAACAGGTGCAAGTTACTTCTCCTCCCTCAGGGCTGTTGTTTGTAAGAATGGTGATGGTGATGGTGATAAAGACAGTTCTCATCTCACAGAATTGTACCAGCATTCAACAGGATAATCCATATATAGCTCTATAGTATAGAATGCACACTTGTTGTTATCACTTTCAATTGAGTAAACAAGTGTGTATTGTAATGAGTATTTTCCACATATTGTATTAATTAATATTTATTAAATCATGACATCCTTACGTGATAATAATTAAACTTTTATGGAAGCAGGTCTAAAAAATAAGAACTATAAATGTAAGCTTCCGTTCCTTAACACCTGACCAGTTGGTGATTATATTTCCAAATAGCGACCAGTCCCAGCAGACATCTCTTTCTGTGATAAGGTCAGTGCTGTTGGACTCACTAATATTTCTTGAACTCATCTTTGAGAGGACAAGAAAAAAGCAAGGATGTGCTGAATTTGGAGGGATGCACTGCTCACCCCATAGAGGTCAACTCAGCACCATCTGCGACAGGTCTCACTGCTGTCTATTTGGATCCATTTCTAATTATTTTTTTCTAATCATGCTGGCTTTGAATATATTTTTGAAAGTATATATATATATATATATATATATATATATATATATATATTTCCCTGTTCTTTCTTCCTTGATGTATCTGTCCAAAGAGTTTGCACCTCTCTGAGGCACCTACTACAAAATTAACGTTTTGTGAAATGGTCTGTTAGGCTCTAGGAGCTTGGTTGAGGTAATGAAATTGGATATGAAGATGATGACTATATATGTGTATGTTTGTGACCTTCTGGAGACAGGGACTGCTTATTCCATCAACCAATACACTATGTGGTATATGGCAAGTACTCAAATAAAGGGTTGTTGAACTGACATGGTAAACATCAGATGGCTGTTTTAACCTTGCACATGGCAGGGTAGAGCTGAAAATTAGCATGGAGATCTGAGGGAAATGATTCACCTTTGTCATGCTCACTGTGCCTCTTTTCAGTACTTACAGTATTAAAATCGGTCCATTTGTTATTTAAATGGATAAATCTTGAAAGATTTATGAGGAAATAGGACTTTACTCCCTGTTTCATAAGCAAACAAAAAAAGTAAACCACTGAGAGAATAAACCACATGTCCAAGGTCAAATGTGAAAATTTTGATGAAGGTTCTACCTTTTGTTTTCAGTAGGATTTTCAAAACTTAATGTTTAATATCAAAGTGGAAAACATTTCCTTTGTCATATGTGGCATTCTCATGTTATAAATATGTCTTTAAAATAAATTGAGCCCACAGAATGAAATTATCAACACATCTCAAACCTTAGATGAGTCTTAGATGGTGAGAAGACACTGTGTGATCTTATTTCTATAGGTATATTCAAAGACGGGTACCAGTTGGCCTATGTCAGAGAGCTAGTGGGGCTTAGTGGCTCCAACGAATTATTATATCTCTCATGTTTGTTTTGTTTCCTAAAGTATTCATAGAATTATATATTGGGATTGAAACATATTTTTATATTTTACTGATATATTTTACTGATATATCAATAGATATCTTCATATTTTACTGATATATCAATAGAAAGGCTAATCATATTACAGATGGTCTCATCGTTACTTAGTAAAAGACCAGCCACAACAGCTCTTCAATCTAGCACAGGCTCTTGCTACAAGACTTTGGAGGATGCACTTAAACGGAGTGTGAGCTATCTGGTATTGTCAACATATGTCTTTCACTTTGTTGATTTTCTAACTTTTCCCTGTTATATTCACCTCTGTTATTGAGGAGATATTTAAGGTTGAGAACAACTCTCTATAACTTCAGATTTATTTTAAAAAGTAGAACAAAGTAATATAGCCCACCTCCCTCTCAACAAATAATATTTATTTCTTGGAGTTGGAATAGTGATTTCTTTAAATTACTGAATATATATTGCCTTATTAAAAAACTGGGACATGCTCAAAAAGTTGGATAATGTCTTGAATTTGTAATCATATGGTAAGAAATGTATATAATAGAAAAGATTAAAATTTTACATTTTAAAATTAATGTAATTGTTGCAGGATAAGATAAAATAAAAATATAATGCATTGAATTAATAGTTTCAAACATTCAAATAAGAAAACAACTAGATTCATATTAGTATAATAGAAAAGAGACTAACATCTGCATTGCTATAGCATGATTCAGATTATAATGTGCTTTCATAAATATTAATTTACCAAATGCTTTCAAGAATTTTGGAATTTAGGTAGAGTATATGTTAATATCACTTTCTTTCCAGGAGGCATTTGTAGCTCAGAGAGACTGACTTACCCAAGATCACACAGCAAGTAAGTGATGAGGCTTTGGATTGCCTCAAAATTAATCCAACATTCTTTCCAGAATCTCAATGGTTCCGAGAAGTATTAATATGGAAGTCTTAGGGTTCCAGGAATGATGACTCATAAAGATGTGAAAATATAAATGACTGTGAAAGCTGAAGATTAATGAAAGCTAATAATAAGATAAATAAAAGTTCTCTCAATTTGCTCACAAATATTTGACTTTGTAAAGAACAAACAAAATTCATATCAGCCAATGTTTACTATATATAAGGAGCTCCACTTGATGTTAAAAAAACAAAGATGCTTAAGCACAGACTTTCTTACTAGTGTTCAAAAATGAGAGAGCGTTTATAGTCCAATAGACTATACAACTTAAAGCATAGGATCCAAGAAGAGAGATTTTATATACTATATATCTTCAATGAAACAAAAAAGACATTAGGTTAGTATTAATGTTTAAGTAGCCGTATAAAATATCGGCATGTTAACAAAATATTACCTTTTGAATTTCAAGTTTTAAGAAAATAATTATTCTAAAATTAAATCATCATTTGATATTTGATTCATGTGCATTAAACAGATAACTTATAATTAAAGATCAGATCAAGTATTTCTGAGTTAAGGAAAAAATCACCTTTGTTTATCAACTGTCATATTTTCCATACACAGGTATAAGAAAACTACAGTTTACATACACACATAAACACAAATACATGTTTATATATTATTACATATATACATACAAATATATATTTATATATATTAACATATATTACAAACACATACATAGATACAATTGTAGATATATTTATATATATAAGAGGGAGCTAAGAGAATTATCAGGTGATACATTAGAAGATGAATGAAACATCCAGTTAAATGTTTTCTAATTTTACTAAATACTGGAGTTAGTTAACAAGTACATAGTCATTGTAGAATTTGAAATTATAAAGGATAACTAAAAATCAGCTTATTTTTCTTGAACATATAAAGAGTTTAATGTTTCTTACATTAAAGTTTATATTTCATTTCCATTTGATTAGATATTATTTTGAAAACATAATTTTAATGATTTGCATAATGATTTACTATGTTTATATTTAATTCTCTGCTGTCGGTCAATAGAGTTATTACCATTGTTTTGGGTTTCTTAGCAGACAGAAGAGCACTAACCAAGTGAGAAAGAGTCTTGGAAAATTTGAATGGAAAGAACATGGTTCAGGACATCTAGATCCTGAAGTAGAAACTTTGAAGCTCAGCATGGATTGATATTTGTACATTACCTTGGTATTTAAAAGAAAAAGCAACAAAAAACTTTTCTAAGTTTTAAAAAATTCTAAATTTTAAAAAAGTTAATTTCCTTAACTATATTCTTTAAAGTGAAACTCTGACCTTTGTCTTTATTACTCTTACATATATTCTTCTTATCTCCTGTTGACAAATTACCTAACATCCCTGAATCTGTCCCCTAATCCATAAGATGGATTTAAAAATTATGAATGTAAATGTTTACTATATAGAATACTTATATAACTATATGCTACATCTATTTAGTATATAGCACTCAATTTTGAAAAACCTTTTACTACAATAAGTCTAGCACTTTACTTACTGTGCTTTATAAATAAACTGATAATTATAGCTATCAATAACTGAATTGATAATTATTTTAGTTTTTTACATAAAACATATAATTTTATTACTCACTATGTTTTTCTTTATTCTATCTTGAAACCAGATAGAGTCTAAACCTTTTACTACAATAAGTCTAGCACTTTACTTACTGTGCTTTATAAATAAACTGATAATTATAGCTATCAATAACTGAATTGATAATTATTTTAGTTTTTTACATAAAACATATAATTTTATTACTATGTTTTTCTTTATTCTATCTTGAAACCAGATAGAGTTCTACTTCATTATTTAGATGGTCTGTTTCTAGAGAAATGAAAGTATGCCTGAAAATTATTCTCGGTATGGAGCTTGTGTTGAGTAGCTAGCACTCAGTGAGTGAATGTCTTCAAGTATGAGTATTTTCAAAAAAGACCTGCATGGTAGGTGAATGGTTTTTATGCAGTGGTGAGATGATACCTGAGGAACAGTAATCTATTATAAATTTTCTACTGAAATTAGCAAGTAAAATAAGTCACTGTTGTTCAATGTTTTCAGACAGGTAAGAGATGAGCAAATGCATCATTACTGACTTTTTGGAGAACTCCACCTCCTGTGATTCATGCTGCTTCTAAATTGCCTGAGAGTGAACTGGAGATCGCATGGCACAGTAATCCCGCGTGTAATGTGCTGATAATTAAATCCCTCTGACAATTACATCATGCATTAGCAGGCTCAGCCCTATCCATTACTCATGATAACTCTCTTGGACAAAACAAAATGTGTACACGAGGGACCACCAGTGGAGCAGATGCTCCTGTGGAAGAAGATAACCAAACTCTGTTTACGTAATGTGATCTATGGAAGGCTGGAGTAGGGATCCTTTCACCTTCCCTAGTGAGAACCAAGCTCGTAGAGACAAGGACACCTGACCTTGCCACCTTCTAGTCTAATAGTATGTGGTGAAGATCAAACAGTCATGGATGATCCCAGCATACCCCAAACATTTTCTAGTGATCTTGCTGCTATCAAGAAGCAGCCACAATCTGACACTAAGCCTAGTGGAACACAGTTCTCCATTTAGAAAGATCCAAACAGCTTAATTATTGGATTGGAATGTTACTCTATATTTAATTACTTAAAGATCATTCTGAAATGGCAAAAGGCAAGTTAATGCATCATTACAATCTTGAATTATAAGAATTCTATATCCAAAATATACTTTTTGTGTACACACCCACACACATGCATACGCACACACATATATATTCTTGAAGTTTTAAATGTTCATGCATTTAAACACAAGACGTTAAGACTTTTCCTTAAATTTTTTACAGCAACATGAATAATAAAAACTTAGTTTACCAGATGTATGCTAAAAGGTCAACACTGTAATCAACAGGAATCAAAATAACCAAAATTGTCAATTAGACAGAATGTTTTTCTTGCAATACATATTTAGAATAAAGAAGAAAATATTATCAGATATTAATACTAAAAGTCAATGAAAAAGCAAGCCAATTTTTAAAAATCAATTTTATCCCAGAGTTTTTAACTTTCTACTTTGATCTACATATTCACTATATCCACTCTTATCCTAGGATAACTGTCAGGGTGATAACTCTGAAGTTTTTCTAAGGAGAGCTAATATCCAACGAGTATGTATTTATATGACCAAACAAGTTATTCTGTACGTACAGTAAAAGGGTCTCATTTGATGGGTTGGCATGTCTGCTTCACTGGTTTTTAAGTATTTTGATTAACATCGCTGCTTCTATGCTACAATAAACATGCCAAGTATCACTCACATTCATTATAATCTATTAGCTTAGCAAAGGATGGGAACTCATATTTTTAACATTATTTCTAAGACAAACATGGGCTTAAGTCAATGTCGGAAGTCACCCAACTGGAGGAAAAATTGTTGGAGTAGGTTCCTCCGAATGGGCCTTGCACATAAATGCACAGGAAGCCATCTGTTGATATGTGTAGCCCTGCTCATCGGGGAGCTCTCTTTCTTTTTTCCTGGAGACTGAGCTGGTTCCCTTTCAGAGTGAATCCAGAAAAGTGTATTGATTAGGCACTTGGCAGTGAGGTCAGACTAATGTGATTTCAAATCCTGGTCCCAATTTACTAACCATGTGACCTAGGATAAGTTATTTACCCTCTCCACACCATGGTTTCTCCTATCTGTATTGCTCAGGATAGAGAGACTCTGCTGCTATAATAAACACGGCTCAGAATCCTCGTGGCTTAACATAATCAATGTTTACTTTTTGCTCTTGGAAAGTTCAAAGCAGGTCAGAGTTCCCCCAGAACAGTGACCCTCCACATGGTGACTCAGAGACTCAAGCCGCGTCAAAGGGTGCCACTAGAGATTATGAGAAAATTTTGCACTTGTAAATAACTGCCTTTGACTGGAAAGGATAGACACTATTTCTCACATCCTGTTGGCTGGAACGAGTCTGATGGCTTCAGAGTAGCTCGAAGAGAAGCTGGAGGGTCTTTCCAAGTGTCCAAAAATGCAGAAGAACCAGCTCTCAAGAGGACTAGTAATCCACAAACTACCTCATAGGGTAAAGCTTAAAAACTAGTATTTCTAAAACTATTGGTATACTCCTCAACACTTACTAATGCAAGAGATGATAATAATAATTATACTGTAAAAATATTATTCTTATTATTATATTTCAAAAGCATAAGAGACTCATTTATCACTCCCCTCTGCATGGTGTTGATGACGATTTTATTGTCTTTCCAGGACCTCATTCTGACTGCTAGTCACATGAAGATAACAGACTAGATCAGCTGCTTCTTGTGAGGTGTTTATGACATCTAATAAGTGACTTTTCCCCTTTAGCTGACCAGCTAAAGCCAAATGGTGAAGGAGGTGATGCTTTTCTACCTCCTTCGTTAGTTCAAACCTGGTGACTCCTTCCAAACCTCCCAGGATCTCCGTGACCTCATGAATAACACTAAGCTTGCCTGTTCCATCTCCTAAGGGTAAATCCAACCCAGCCTCCCCATGTGACTTTCCACAGGTCTGGGAGCCCAGATTCTAATGAAAATTTGGAGAAGAAGGCAAATCAGGTAGGATTCAACTTTGAACTAGGGAAAGAGAATTACTGCCCAAATACTATAGTACGAAGGTTCTGTTGAGTTGGCATGAGCAACCTAGGCGACACATAATCAGAGAATGTGAGTGTAGGATTGTAAGGAAGACAAGCTGCGAAGAAGAGAAGCTGGATGGCTTCAGACCACGTCCCACAGCCTTCTAGTCTCCAGACCCACTTAACATCTATTCTGATAGTTTTTCATTAGACTGTTAGCAGGCTTGATTATAATTGCAACTAATGGATAAATATCCAACCCTTCTCGTTCTGATTGACTAGTACTTTGATGAACTGGTGTTAATACAAGGCCAAATGATGGCTTGGTAAGAGAAGTATTTAGCAACGAGCTGATAAATCTTTAGAATTCCAGGAAAAGGAAAGAAAGAAAAGAAAGGAAAAGCAAACGTAAAAAAAAATAAGAAAGGAAAAAGGAAGGGAGGAAGAGAAGAACTCCCACTTTGTAGGCAGCTCTGTTTTTTTCTAGACATTTGATTGACTTTATTTCTGGTCTTACAAGCATGCTCAATTGTTTAGGGCAATTATTTCTCTCTTCCTTACCAAGGGGCCAACAGGGAGCCCTGGGGAATCATAGATCAGTCGTGTGCTTTCTAAATACCTCCTTTGAAAAGCTGTGTATTTTAAGATCCATTTATTTGGTTGCCAATTCTTACCATTTTCCCATTCAGTGAGCCCATGATGAGCATCAGACATCAATCTCAGGAATCTAGTGGTCAGAACCCATCTCCCATGGAGGCTATTATGGATTTTACAGAACACTATGAAAGATTTGGTACATTTCAAAGGTGAAGTGGGAACAGACAATGCTATTTTTTTGTGCTTTCAATCTGTCTGTATCAGATAAATACTAATGTTTATCAAACCATTCCTATGAGCTGGGTGCTGTGCTAAGCACTTTTTGTGCACCATCTCATTCATTTACAACATTAACCTATGACATAAGTATTATTTCACCCCCAGTACACAGCTAGATAAATAACAGATGAATATTTAGTGGTCTTCTCAAAGTCACCCGGACACAGAACTAAAAGTTTCTATCCTAAGTGCACTCAGATTTGCTTCAGTTCAGACACCTAATCCTTGCCTTGGGAGTTAATTCTCAGTTAATTGTAGGATACATGCAACATGCTGTCTGGTCCTTTCTGACCTTAAGTAGAGGTCGTGGATAACCTAGTGGCAGACTGTTCACCGGAGGATGAGGGTCTCCATGCTGAGAGCCGGTGGCTTATGAGAACCCCAGAGGTGAGTAGCTTTGAGGTGAGAAGAGACTCCTCTAGTCGTTTTACCAAACTGTGACACAGCACAGACCATACACTTAATTTTGCTGTGGTCCTGTTCATATTTCAGAGTTGTGCCAGTATCATGGGGATAACACTCCTAGTGTCCCCAGGAGGAAATCTTTTCCCACTTTTCCATTGCTTCACATTGTTCAGACACATACATACACACACACACACACACACACACACACACACACACACACACACACACACACACTAACCCACTGCCTACAGGATAAATTGTGACATCTTCAGGTTTCAAGTAGCCTCACTGTCTGGTCAGCAACCCTGACATTTCCAGTCTTGTCTCCTGTTTCTTTCCTGTCCACACCAGGCATTTATTGCATACAAGAGGAATTGTGCTGTGTGACAAGCCATGGACTTTTATTCACCCGTGACTTTAATGAATCACTTCCTTATTTATTGACAAAAATACTTACACTCCTCAAAACTCAGTTCAAAGTCCAGATTCCCTGAAAATTATCTTGAAATGCACCAGACAGTGTGCACCCTCTGGCTTCCTTTCTTGGTTTTCAGTTGTAGCACTTACCACAGGTCAGTGATCACTGCCTTCACTGTCCTAATTCCTCTCTAGGCTATGGAGTCCTCAAGCCATTATATCTAGTTCTGTATCCTTGGTGATTAATTCAGAGTCAGTGCTCTCAAAATTCACTGACAGAGAGAGAAAGAGAAACCAAAAAGCCTGACTGAAAAACTGACTGAATTCTAGTCACATAACTAAAGTGAAAGGTACCTCTCCTCTCAGGTTAGTTGGTTTATTCCAGCATTCTTTTTTTATTGAAGTGTAGTTTATGTACAATATTGTAGGAGTTACAGGTGTACGATACAGTGATTCACAATTTTTACAAGCTATGCTCTATTTACAGCTTTTATAAAATACTGACTATAGTCCCAATGTTGTACAATAGATCCTTGTAGCTTATTTTATACATAGTAGCTTGTACTTCTTAATCCCCTATCCCTATATTACCCTTCCCTCCTTATTCCAGCATTCTTGATTCTCACTGATGCCTGGAAATATAATAGAGGTGTTTTTTTTAGGGGGTATGGATGAAAAAGGTGACAACAGATTGTCATCTTAAACCCACCTCACCCTAGGAGTGCTCCAAATGAATGGGAGCAAGCTCCTTTCCTGGACAGCCCTCTCCTGGTCTTAGGCAAAGTTGGGTCTCACATGTAGGGCATCCACCATCTGCTGTCCCCAAAGTGACACTTCCTTTATGCAGCAAGTTACACTGAAAGGTTTGAGGTGATGCCAACCAACTCCCTAGGATAACTTTTCAGTCTTCTCCTATGTTTGGGCGCCCAAATTGAGAACACCAGGAAAGGCTGCCTCCGTACCCACTTCCCTTATTTAATTCCAAAGCTTATTCCATGAGTGCTAAGATGATGTGCCACGATCTTACACGAGAGATGACTGTGGGTGAGACCTGGGGATGCCTGAACATCTTCTTGAGCTACCCTGTAATTACAGGTGATAAGAACACAAACAGCTCTTAGTAAGATTAGAGGAAGGGCTAGAAGCTGAGAGAAACAATGAACCAGGAAGGTTCAAAAAGAAGTCACTCATCACCTTCACAAACCTCAGAGAATTGAGACATTGACAATCTTCTGTCTCCGAAGCACGTCATAATCTACTAGCAGTACAGGTAATTAATGGCTCTTGGGCTTAGGAAGATAACAGCCACAGCCTTCGGGGAGCGGCTGGCTGGTTGGAGCACATTTTTGCCCATCTGTTGTCTAGCACTAGCTCTGAGTGAATTAATGGGGGAGATTGATGAGATGTACAAATGACTGCCAGTGTTTTTAATATGACAAGAAGGCATATGGGTAAGGACACAGACGATATTCCTGTACTCATTTAGATAGAAAGGAAAGCCAATATGAAATCTACTCCAAAAATTCCAAGTTTGCATCCTATTAAGTAACATTTCAAATCGAGGAAAAACTACTATAGTCATAAGTTTCATTCATTTGGCACATTTGGGGAAAGGAGAATTCCACGTAAGTGAATTTCAGAACTGGCACATGCCCTTTCTTGCACTTTAGAACGTGACATACCACTCACACAACCACGTGGACGGCATGCTCTTTCCTGAGGCTCAGACATCTCTGTCCACCACTCCACACTGTATTTCACTGGCCAATTCCTCAGGTCTTTAAGATCTCAGGTTAAATAGCAATCCCTTAGATGAAACATTCCCTGCTTCTAACACTGACTTACAGACAAGTTAGGCACCTGCATTTGCCATATAAAAATGTCTCTCACATTTACTTAATTGCTTGTCTAGAACCCAGTTTTTTAGTTAAATATAAATTCTAAAACATGAGGCCTAAGACTGTTCTGTACATCCCACATCCCCAATGCATAGTAAAGTGCTTTAATGAATATTTGCTGAATGTCACTTAAGAATGCCCTCAATCATTTTTATCTAAGAGTAACTTTATTTCTATGGGTCCAGTCTTGCTCCCTCATTCCAATACATTTTTTTTTTCTCTCAAAGACAATGTGGTCTGTCTAAAACAAAAAATATAATAATATGGCTGGTCTAATATTAGATATGTAATAGATATATTAGACCAGCAATATTCTGGTAATCTATTGAAGTGTAACCAACCACCCCAAAACTGAGTCGTTTAAAACAAGAGTAATTAGTGGGTTTGCACATGAATCTGCCATTTTGGCAGGGCTTAATTTAATTCACATAAACACCACTCCCGTACATATTCCTCTGGCAGGTCAGTGTAAATTGTCAGAATCTGGCCATTTTTTCGGTATGTATTGCATTTGCTTTTGGGTACCACCTTGCTCCTGTTTCTTCAGGAACCACCTGAACTTGATTCTGGTTATACGTGTAGAACTACAGTTCCCAAACTGTGTGCCAAGGTTCCTCAGGGCACCACAATAAATTCACATGGGTGCCAAAAGATATTTTAAGGGAAATACAGAAAGTCACATTCTTTTAGACACTATGTGAGCTATGAGCTTGAAGTATGCTGCAATCTTTTCAATGATGTTTTATCTTTTCAAAACTGAGATCAGTAAATGGGATGAAAAGCAAATACCATGTAAAAAATAACGTGCAACATGAAATAAAGGTGCAGTTTCCAAACCTGATTCCAAAGTTTGAGAAGTTGTGCAGTGCCCAGCAGTGCACACATGCTAGTAGTAAGAAATCGTGGTAACTTAAGAATGAAGGGAAAACATTTTTTCCTTCAGTGGTGTGTACCATTTTCTTTCAAATATCTACTAAATGTTTATAAATGGATGAATGAACATTAAGGGTCACACTTCCTTTTCATCCAGCTTTACTGTGGCATAAATGACATGTAACACTGTGTAAATTAAGAGGTAAAATGTGATTATTTGATGCATGTATATGTTGCAAAATGATAAACACGCTAAGATAACACACTCTTCACCTCACACATGATTACCATTTGTTTGTTGTTGTTATGGTGAGAACCTTTAAGACCTACACTCTTAGAAACTTTTTAATTATACAATGCAATATTTTAAAGTATACTCACCATGCTATACATTAGATCCCCAGAACTTATTCCTCTTATAACTGGAAGTTGTACCCTTTGACCAACGTCTCCCCATTTCTCCCATCCCCACCAAACCCCTGGCAACCACCAATCTTCTCTAAGTTTTGATGTGTCTGCCTTTCTAAGATTCCAGATATAAGTGAGATCATACTATATTTGTCTTTCTCTGTTTTATTTCAGTTAGTGCCCTCAAGGGTCGTTCATGTTGTTGCAAATGACAGGATTTCCCTCTTTTTCACAGCTGAATAATATTTCAGAATTTAGGAATTCAAGGTTCTCAGCCACATGAGAATCTCCTCATAAGTCCTTATCTGTAGTAATTCCATGGTGGTTCAGCCACCCACTAGATCAGACTTAAGGTTTGGTTTTCAGAAATCTCAATACTGTGCCTGGTGGAGACTAAGTTAGTTTTAGAGCAATTATAGAAGCTTTCTGTTCCTTATGAACCTTAAATTGAGAATCTAAATTCCTGATTCATCATTTTTTTCCACTAAAGTTTCTAGCATGCTTACAATCAACAAATCTACTGCATTATGCTTCCTATTTCTGCTAAAATTTACCACTTAGGGGTTGCCTTCTGTATGTACTTGTTGGTAGGGGCCCACAGGTAATAATTTAAGCAGCTATTTCATCATTGCACACCATGAATCACAGTACCCACTTTGCCACTGTAACAGGGTCACTGATGACTTTTAACCAAATCAGATGAAAGAACAAATTCCACATTTTCATCCTAAATGTTCTGTTGCCATAGAACTATATTTGGTATCAACAACTGTATTAATGGAAGTAGAATAGAATTATAAAATATTGTAGGTTAAGAAATTAGACCTTACAAAATTATGCAACTACTAAGTAAATTTCTGAAAATGAGAAAAAAAATGAGTAGGTCACTAGCCAGCTATAGATAACATGAATAAGTTGGAGTTTGGGGGGAAAGATGGAAGAGAGAACTGTCGGATGCTGGGTAGAACCACCAAGAGAGAAAGGAGTAGAAGTCTATGGAAAGGTGTTGGTTCTTAGCAACTGTTGTCTGCCTCTAAGTGTGCAGCAAAGCTTCTGATGATGGACCTGGGATGGCGGTTGCTCAACTGGGTCAGGGGTCGAAAAGGAGAGCTCTGTGCAGAACAGGAGAGAAAAAGGAAAGCCAGATCAACATGCACAACCCGTGTCTGCCTCTCACTGCCTCTAATCATGCCCGGAATTTCGCTTCCATCCTCAGTCCCACACAAGTTCGCTTTTGAACAACTGCAAGCCAGAAATGTAGAGAAAGGGATTCGAGGAAATTTAGTTTCCAGAATAACCAATTTGACAACAGAACGATCAGCTGACACAAACCCATTTATTATCTGTTAATCTGCTAACAC
This sequence comes from Neophocaena asiaeorientalis asiaeorientalis, assembly GCF_003031525.2. NCBI lineage: Eukaryota > Metazoa > Chordata > Mammalia > Artiodactyla > Phocoenidae > Neophocaena > Neophocaena asiaeorientalis. The sequence goes on along the minus strand of NW_020174434.1, from coordinate 1,263,583 downwards.
TTCAGTTGGCATCTTCTCCCAATTCTCTCTCTTAACTATAATCAGCTACCTGAAGTTTTGAAAAAGAAATCAGGTTACTATTTCCTCTGAACTCTTCACCTTTGCCCCACCTCCCTTGTTGCTAAACGTTGATCTTAGAACAGACAGACCACAGCATCAGTGGCTATTCTGGAAACAAAACACCAAACAAAAGCAGACTAATCCTTTCTGAGCTCTTCAAGTCAAGGTTAAATTCTTCTCCTTGCTGATTTGTAGCACCATATTATCCCTATCACATTGCTTCTCTAACTATATTGTACTTGTTTACTTTTTTTGTTTCCTTAAATAAATATACTCCTTTAGACTAGGGATGCTAGTTAATATAGTATAAAGGTTTTGCTCATAATAAATTGTGCACCAATATTTTTTTGTTTGGGTGGAAAGAAAAACAAAGGAAGGATGGAAGGAGGGAGTCACTGAAAGAAGAAAAGGAGGAAGGAAAGAAGGAAGTATTGAGCATCATAATCTAGCACTGCTCCTATTTCTCTTCAGGTGCTTATCCTTCATTTTTCATTTAATCCTCACTGAGCCTTTGAAGACATGCTTTTCCTTCTACCCGCTGGCACTAACTACTAATGTCAGTACAGGTAATTACTTCTTCCACCTGGATCCATTTTTTTGACCCCATGAATAAAGGGAAAAACAAGTCTGAAGTTTAGTTTTTTAAGCTATTAAATAGTTTACTTTGATACAAAGGGGTCTGAATGTGATCTGTCTTAAATCTTAGAGACTGAGGGCTACCTCATAAACAAATGACAGAACTGCACACAGAAATATGGTGCCCTGCTTACAACAGAAACTGGGCAAAGAATTGAATGGCCTCCATCTGGCTCCATCTCTTCTTAGCTATGAAACTCAAGTGAGTCACTTAATATCTCTGAACCTTCATTTTTTCCATTCAATAATAGCAATGATTCTCATTTCCTGACTGCTCCTATGTGCTTTATATGCATATCTCACTTAGTCTTTTCAACAGCCATGTTAGGTAAGTTTTATTATCATCATTTACGTAGTCTCAAAAATGTTACTAACTATCTGAGGTCACGTATGAAGCCAGAGCAGACTTAAAAATGTAACAAGTCAATCTTATTCCAAAATCCATGCTATTGAGGGTTATATTAAATGTCTAAACCAGTTCAGGCTGCTGTAACAAAATAGCATACACATGGGGACTTACAACCAACAGAAACTTATTTCTAACTGTTGTGGAGGCTGGAAGTCCAAGAGCTGGGGACAATCCCAGTCGGGTTCTGGTAAGAGCCCACTTTGATTGCAGACTCCTCTTCATGTCCTCACAGGGCAGAGAGCAGAGAGGGGAAGCAAGCTCTCTTATGATTCTTACAAGGGCACTAATCCCATTCATGGGACCTCCACCCTCATGACTTCATCTAAACCCAATCACCTCCTAATACAAGCACATTACAGGGTAGAATCTCGACATATGAATTGGAGGAGGACACAAACATTCAGTCCATGACACTAAGTAATTTGGCATAGAAAGGGATTGCTACTTATCTGCTCTGTTTACAGTTTGATCCTGCAGATCAAAACAAGTATTCTATGTGAAGGCTGTATATAAACACTAACTGTAAACGCTGAAGTCCTACAAATGCTAAGTTTTTGCTGGAATATTTGCTTTCTGAGACTGTTGCTGTATAAACTCTTTGCCAGTTCCCCAGCCTTGTAAAATTTTTGATTTTGGTTTTGGTTTTATTATGTTTATCTTTCCACTTTCATTGTCAGATTGTCAGCTATGTTTGCTTTTCTCTCTGGTCTTTCTATTTCTAGCTGCTCTTGCTGAAACTTGCTGAACTTAGTCCTCTGTGGGTACAAAGCTAGAAAGTCAAAGGGGGTACTGAATAGATATCTTAAATACAGAAAATATGACTTATGAAACATATTTTACTTGGGATTTGTAATATTTACATTGATTACATAGAAAACCTCCTTCCTCTCCTTTTTAAAAATCTATGTCCTGTTGTTCAACTGTTCTCTCAATAGTTGAAGTCAAAAGAAATAACTGATTTTGAATAAATAAGATGTAATTATATGGTTAAAAACAAATGTCCCATAACTCACAGGATATTCATGAAAAATTTTAGCACTAAAAATACATTTACCTATGGACAACATGGAAACAATTGTGTCTCATCTAAACTAAAACCAATACCTTGATTCTATCCTGAAAACAAAAAAAACAGTATGAACAAGCAGAAGAGGTATATTTTCTTTCACTGGCAGCTGATGACAAACTGAAAGTATACATTATAAAGATTTAAAAAAATGGTGACTATGAAAACACTGCATAAACACAAAACAAAATGAGAACCCACATTTTTATTTCTGCCACGCCAATTTTATGCTTACCTTTAATTTCATTGGGAGAATTATACTATAACTTATTAAATGTGTCCATAATTCTCCTTCATTTTTAAGAATACACCTGGCTTGCTTAATCTGTGATTAGTTTAGTGTCCAGTTACCTATGCAATGCAAATATCAAATGTTACCTGGTAGAGACTCTGGTAAATGTATTCTGATATCTGCCAGGGCCAACAGTTGGCTGGAGATGACCAAGAAATTTGGTTTGAAGGACAGAACTGGCCCTGGATACTGACAGAGATAAATATTATTAAAACTCTATTGGAAAATAGAATGCAAAAAATGTACTGGCCACAAAAAAGGAGTTGCAATTAAGACATTTAAATGTCGATTTTAAAGGAGCCATGTTTTTAGGGCTTTTTAGCCATAGAGGAAGGACTAGCAGAAGAATCAAGGAAAACAGTTACAAAATATTTTCCTTTAATGAGGTGTTTTTCTGTGAGTGCCTCTCCAGAGTGTTAGAAAACAATCAATAGGAACATTTTGATGTTTAGACCAGAAGTTGGAAAAGAAGCTGGAGATAAGAGAGAGTTTCACAGAAGATGAGCTGTCCAACACACGAAAGACCAGACCAAACCTCATCATATGAAAAAGTCTACATAATTGAAAGCTTTCTATTCCAATGGGGTGGTTCATTTGTGATAACTCCAGAGTTTTCACTTGTGGTGGGCAGAAAGAAAAGGTGAAGGCATATTATAGGTAACCCAGCCAGTTCCTAAAGAGAGGGCTGCATATGGTCCTGAATTTTGAAGTGGCTTATGGAATACATTTCTCTTTATGTGTGGGAAAATAAGCTCAGGATTCATAGGAGTTGCTGACATTAGGTAACATCATGATAAAGCATGAAGGGCATTTTATTAAGTAGCTGAAGTTTAAGACTTTCTTCTACCTCAAGGACCATGGAAGAAAAAACAAAACAAACTATAGAATTTGCCATTCCATTCTCTCTGGGAACAGTTCTCTCTTCCCAGTGCAGTTGACACACCCCGGGCCCAGAATCCACACTGTGAAAGCAGCACACTGTTTCACAGGGAAGTGGCAGTGAGCATGTTCTCAATCTACTTGCACAACCGAGGATGTAGTCCTTAAGAGTCAATGTACATACGTGAATGTTCATCTCCTGTCCCCTCCCTCTATCTAACCATGAGATCACACTCCAATCTCGGTCCACACTCAGAGTTCACCCTAGTTTCCCCATTCTCATCTTGGTAACTAGCTACCTTCTCAGTGCTGAGAAAGCTGGTTCCCATTTCTGGAACATACGTCCTTATTTGATCAATCCCCCTGTATGTATCCAATATCACATCACCTCCCCTGGCACCCCCCACTTAGAAACCCTCATCAACACACTCCTGTGTCTGCTTTCCACACCCAGGTGCCTTGGATCCTCTCCTCACTCTCCACCAACTGTGCTAATGTCCTCCTTGCACCCTCAGGCTCCAAGAGCCCCACCGAGCCATCCTCGCATGTATGCCTGCATCCCCAGCTCCATCTCCCACATCCCCTGCTAGAGCATCACCCCTGAGTGGCCACACTCCTCACCCTTGTCAGGCTTCAACTCCCCCCAGCCGACTGCCCTCTTCACCCCAACTGGATGTAGAAACGTACTTTGTTTTGCAAGACATAATTGTTTCTGCACAGAATGATTCAGGAGTAGAAGGGAAAGAAAGAGAGGGGAGAGAGAGAAGAGGAGATGGAAAAAGAGGAGAGGAAGAGGAAAGACTCGTGTAGATTTTCTAAAAATATTGTATTTATTTATTTATTTTAACTTTTTATTTTACATTGGAATATAGTGGATTAACAAAGTTGTGTTACAGCACAAGCAAAGTAGTGTTACAGCAAAGTGATTCAGTTATACATATGCATGTACTTATTCTTGTACACACTGCTATATTTAAAATGGATAACCAACAAGGACCTACTGTGTGGCACAGGGAACTCTGCTCAATATTATGTAACAACCTAAATAGGAAAAGAATTTGAGAAAGAATAGATACATGTATATGCAGGTTTTTTGTAGATACACTTTCTCAGGTGAAGGACCCATTCTGTGCTTCCATTACCAAGACCTGTATGTGTGTGTGTGTTCTCCTTTTCGTACATTTAATGAGATAAAGATATCTTACTTTGCTAAGTTCATTAAATTAAGTTTTTGTATCCAGTTTTTTGGTCCTTTTTTAGTTGGTATGTTGTAGTTTTTATATAGTCTGGTATTAGTTCTCTGTTGTCTATATGTGTTACAAATATTTTAGCCCATTCTGTAACTTTTATTTTTTTATTTTTTTGTAACTTTTAATCTGTTAATCTGTTTCAATACTTTTATTGATTTTCAAAAATCAAATTATGTTGTCATTTCTGGAGGGTGAGGGATGTAACTCAGTCACGTTAAGTATTGTTGGATTTACTGTCTATATTCTGTTTAGATTTTTCCATCTGTGTCAACACTGGTGGTATTTATCTGTAATATTCCTTCATCACTGTGTCCTTGTCTGTTATTTTTCTTTTATTAGCATGATTATGATAACCTTATGAAATAAGTCAGAGAGTGCTTTCTCATTCTCCATCTTCTGGAAAAGTTTTGAAAGTTTTAAAATTAGTTATTAAATAATTGGCAAAATTATTAGTGAAGCTTTTGGGCTTGGTATTTTCTTTGTGAGATATCACTGCAGATTCAGTGATGTTATTGGATTCAGCATGATTTAAGGTTTCCTGTTATATTTTTCCTCAGGCTAGTTTTATTTGTTAAGTTATCTAGGAATTTTTCCATTTGATATAAACATTCAAATTGACTCAAATAAAATTGTAAATATTCTACTCGTTTTTATCTTTTTAATACCAGCTGCATTATTCCTGCAATTTGTTGTTTTTGGCATTTCAGATCAGAGAGAGGACAGTATTTTCAATAAATGTCATTGGAACAATTGGGTGTCCAGATGAAAAAATAATGAAATTAAATCCCAATTTCACACTATGTACAAATAACAAGTCCTCATAGATTAAAAAATGTAGATATCAATGGCAAAATTATAAACTAAATTAAAATATAACTGAATAGCATGACCTCAGTGAAAGAAGTTTTTCAAAAGGATAAAAAAAATAACTTTAAAGTAAATGGTTGAAAGATTTACTTCATTAAAACGAATCTTTCTTTTCTTAGAAGTCACCATAAGGAAGATGAAAAGACAAGTCACAGAATGGGAAGAAAAATTTGCAATACATACAGCCAACAAACAACTAATACCCAGGCTATATAAAGAACAACATATCAATGGAAAACACAAACAAATAGAAACATAGATAAAATTTTACAAATTTAACGAATTAAAGAAAATAAGAAATCTGTATTTCATTAAATGAATAGAAATATGACCAACCTTCTTATAATCATGGAAGTTCAAATTAAAACTCTTTCCCTGGTCACCACTTACCTTCCTTCCTTGCTTTATTTTTCTCCAGAACATTCATCACTACTTAATAAGTCATTCATTCTTTCATTTGTTTATCTTGTTTTTCTATTCCATTTAGATCAGGGGTCCCCAACTCCTGAGAACTGAGCCGCACAGCAGGAGGAGAGTAGCGGGAGAACAAAGCTTCATCTGCTGCCCTCCATCGCTCACATCACCGCCTGAAAACATGCATCCCTCCCCGACCCCGGCTCCCATCCGTGGAAAACTTGTCTTCCACAAAACTTGTCCCTGGTGCCAAAAAGGTTGGGGACCACTGCTCTAGATTAGAGCCTACGTGATGACTTGCTGTATTTTTTTTTTAACATCTCTATCCTTAGTTCTTGGATCAATGTCTAGGTCATAGTTCATATTAAATAAATAGTGGTTGATTGAATGGCAGAATGAATTTTAAAAATCATACCCCAATTTCAGGAAAGTGATTACTACTGAGGGTGGAGGATGGGGATAGAATAAAAAGTTGGTGGCTTGTGTATATCTATTCTTTAAAAAAGGAATAATCTGAAGCATATAATTCAAAATGTTAACAATACTTTAATCTCAGCTGTGCATAGATGGATTTCTTTTAATTTTTTCTATACTTTTTTGTATGTTTGAAATATTTTCTAATTTTTTAACATAGAGAGAAAAGAAAGATGATTTGGAACCATCACATATTAACTTGCTTTTTTAGATATAGTGTGATTTTTAACTCAGTATTTCTCAAAGATATTTTAGTATTTCTCAGTATTTCTCATGGAACACATTTTTTTTTCCAATGGAGAATCCATTAATATCATTTTCTGAGAACACAGTTTGGGAAATCAAGCTGAATGATCAGAAAACTGTTTAGATAGATCATATGAATTCATGCTCAATTTTGTGCCCTGATTCCAGAGTTCGTTCCTTCATACATTTGGAGTTCTGTTTTAGATTTTCAGGGAGAGGACCTACAAAAAATAAATAGCCACAGCAATGTGACATTAGAACTATTTTTGTTAACATGCTATGTGAGAGTATTTTGTGATTATTTTACTAATCCCATAGAACCCAACCACAGCCTAGCAGCCAGCGTGGTAATTTCTGATGGTCAGATGCTGTTACCTTAAAGAATTAAATTGTGTTTGGTGGAAGGGTTAAAAACTCAAGAATAGGTGAGTGGAGAGCTGGAATTCTAGTGACCCTAGAATATAATGGCAAAATCTTGGAAGTAGACTGGATACATGTTGAGTGTACAATGAAGACCAAGAAGTAGATCTTGCCTTGGTGGTTGGTCTTACGCTGTCTCACAAATCTGTTTCTACATTTTCCTGGAGAAATGTCTCTGCAGATGAATTCATTTACTCCATCACATCATCACATTGCTCCTGACATGAAGCTCCACAGGAGAACATTACTTCAAAGCCTGGTGATCAGATCCCTGACACAACATCTCCTCAAGGACAAAGAGGAATATGTAACTGACTATGTTCTTCTATTTTTCTTTAATTCCTTGAGAACTCATATCCAACTTCTATTAAAGAAGTTATGTAGACTCTTGTTGCAAGCTAGACTAAATCAAGGTGCACATGGCCAGTATAATAAGGGATAAGAAAACAAGTTATTTGAAGGAGAAAATAGCAGAACATTTAGCTAAGGGAATAAAAGAACTGGTTCTACATCTTCAAATATCTGGGAGTGTATAGAATGATTCTATTTGATACCAGAGAGTAAAACTAATATGAATTAGTGGATATTAGAGGGAAGCAGATTTCAGCACAAGAGAGAAAGTTTTAAGAATTAGGACTGTGCATAAAAGGACACAAGTGTCCGGGTTGTATCTAGTTCAACATGTCCAGTATAGATGCTGAAATCTTGAAGAGTTTCTCCAACTCTGTAATTCTATTAATCTATGATTGCTATCCCTCTGATATTTATACCAATCTATTCTTTAATCTGGAATTCATGAAATCCTCCCATGGAAGACCAAAACTCCTTCCTCATTTAGTTTATCTCTAAAGATTCTGACATCTATTTGCAAAAACTCCTAACATTACAGGCTTCAGACAAGGACGTTTGCCCAAAAATAGCTATGTGTGCATGCCTTAAAGGCTACTGATGTATGCCAAATATTTTAAAGAGTCATCTGGTGCTCTGGGTAGAAGCCACTGCTGGTCAGTCTGTCGTGCTGTCATCAGCTCATCCTAAATCCTTCAGAAGGCTTTGCACTATCATGGTCCATTTTGTTTTTATTGTTACTCTTTCATTTAACAGAACATGATAAATTGGTTCGGTCTACTGAACATTTCTCAAATAGTCACTTCCTGATTCATTATCATCATTATATGACACGTGTAAAGAACAGGGAAGGTTGAATTAATGGGGCTGCATATGAGCCATAGAGTCTCCTAGGAACCTAAAGAGATCTGTATTCTGGCAGCCATCACTTCTGAATATCAAGACTAAGCTGTGACCAAAATCAAGAAGACCGTGTTGACACACACACACTCACGACTACACAAATGTATGCGCTGGAAAGGGTTACAGGTCAGTGTAAAACATAAATAAGACAATGATAAAAGTATTTAATTTTCTCCTATGAGTCCCCCAACTACTTTCTACATGTTCCCTATAACCTTTGTAATAAGAATAATGTGTAGTGTGAAAATGCAATTGACAATTTTGTAAATTAATTGTAAGTGTTTTTTAAAATAAAGTTACCAAAAATTAAATTTACTCTTTTCAGGGAACAGAGACAAACTTTGATCTCTAGTAAACTAGGTTTTTAATTCCAGAATATGCTCAATTATATGACATAATTTTGTGCTTGGTATTTACCAAGAGAAAGCAGTACAATTATTCCCTAATTCCAATTTCATGATTATAATTCATCAAAGTGCATTCAGAAGTGATATCTCCATTATTTCATAACAGCAAAAAAAAAAAAAAAAAAGAACTGAGATGAGTTAGATATTGGCTAACATCAGGAATCATTTCTGGGCGGAGTTTCATGTGTGTGCACTGTACACAGATAACGACAATGGCGACAAAACCAGCATATGCCTGTTTCATTGGACTTAGAAACATTTCCCATGAATTCTCCCCTTTGACCATCCTGCTGACACTGAGAGGTACATATGTTCTACTCCATTTTCCAAGTGATAAACTTGAGGCAGAGGGAGATTAAGGATATCTCCCAGAAAGATGTATTTAAAGTGTGCCAGGTATAGATCAATGGAACAGGATAGAAAGCCCAGAGATAAACCCACGTACATATGGTCACCTTATTTTTGATAAAGGAGGCAAGAACATGCAACAGAGAAAAGACAACCTCTTCAATAATTGGTGCTGGTAAAACTGGACAGCTCCATGTAAAAGAATGAAATTAGAACACTCCCTAACACCATACACAAAAATAAACTCAAAATGGATTAAAGACCTAAATGTAAGGTCAGGCACTATAAAACTCTTAGAGGAAAACATAGGCAGAACACTCTATGACATAAATCACAGCAAGGTTCTTTTTTGACCCACCTCTTAGAGAAATGGAAATAAAAACAAAAGTAAACAAATGGGACCTAATGAAACTTAAAAGCTTTTGCACAGCAAAGGAAACCATAAAAAGATGAAAAGACAACCCTCAAAATGGGAGAAAATATTTGCAAACAAAGGATTAATCTGACAAAGGATTAATCTCCAAAATATACAAGCAGCTCATGCAGCTCAATATCAAAAGAACAAACAACCCAATCCAAAAATAGACAGAAGACGTAAATAGACATTTCTCCAAAGAAGATACACAGATTGCCAACAAACCCATGAAAGGATGCTCAACTTCACTAATCATTAGAGAAATGAAAATCAAACTACAATGTGATATCACCTCACAACAGTCAGAATGGCCATCATTAAAAAACCTACAAGCAATAAATGCTAGAGAGGGTGTGGAGAAAAGGGAATCCTCTTGCACTGTTGGTGGGAATGTAAATTGATACAGCCACTATGGAGAACAATATGGAGGTTCCTTAAAAAACTAAAAATAGAGCTACCATAAGTGCTGCAATCCCACTACTTGGAATACACCCTCAGAAAGCCATAAATCAAAAAGAGTCATGTACCAAAATGTTCATTGCAGCACTATTTGCAATAGCCAGGACATGGAAACAACTTAAGCGTCCATTGACAGATGAATGGATAAAGAAGATGTGGCACATATATACAATGGAATATTACTCAGCCATAAAAATAAATGAAATTGAGTTATTTGTAGTGAGGTGGATAGACCTCGGGTCTGTCATACAGAGTGAAGTAAGTCAGAAAGAGAAAAGAAAATGCCGTATGCTAATACATATATATATATGGAATCTAAAAGAAAAATGGTTCTGAAGAACCTAGGGGCAGGACAGGAATGAAGACACAGATGTAGAGAATGGACTTGAGGACATGCGGAGGGGGAAGTGTAAGTTAGGATGAAGTGCGGAAGTTGCATGGACATATATACACTATCAAATGTAAAATAGACAGCTAGTGGGAATCAGATTCATAGCACAGGGAGATCAGCTTGGTGCTTTGTGACCACCTAGAGGGGTGGGATAGGGAGGGTGGGAAGGAGACACAAGAAGGAAAGGATATGGGGTGATATATATACATATAGCTGACTCACTTTGTTATACAGCAGAAACTAACACAACATTGTAAACCAATTATACTCCAATAAAGATTTTTTTAAAAAGACATATATTTAAAAAATAAAATAAATAAATAAATAAATCAAAATAAATAAATAAATAAAATGTGCCAGGCTAGGATTCTGGCCTCAATGATTGTTTTCCCTCCTATTTTATAGCATTGTTTCCCTGTTCATTAACAATCTGACTCCATCTCCCGCCATCTTCAAGTCCTCTCAGCGGATGTCCCAGTTGTACATAGATGCTGTTGGCTGGCAGACCGTGTTATGTGATTCCACATGCCCACACTTGCCTCAGGCTGTTTTCATTGTTTGGACTTCTCCCAGGAAGCCATTAAATTCCTATTTATCCTATAAAAGTCTTCAGAGTATTGTCTCTTTGGCATCATGCTTTCCAATATTTTTAAACATTTTAAAAAATTGTGTATTTATGAAAATGTTTGCGCACATCCAAAGTAGAGCTTCAATCCTCATCAATCTTTGTTGTTTTTGATTCTTGAACCCTCTCCTTCACTTACATGTTGCTTTTGTTTGTTTGTTTGTTGGGATATTTCAAGACAAATTCAGACATCCATAACTACTTCAGAATATATCCTCCTGCTTAATCTAACTTACTTGCTTTTCTGCATGACCAAATGTCCCAGGCTGATTTTGTATTAGGTGAATCCTTTGAAAGTGCCAATATTCAACCGTTTTGAACCTACACAGAGGCAATTTCATACAGCCCAAATAAGTATATTTTATTCTCCATTCTGGAGTCAGCTATTTTCTCCAAGGAGCCCTGGTTCCTTTTAGTGGGAAATGGTATTTAGAAGCCATAGGTAGTAGGTGTGTTAAATGATACTGGCTTGTCATTACTTCAATGTATACTTTTCAGAACGGAAAAAAATAACGAATTCATAAAACATTTTACAACTTGTGAAGATTATATGATTTGATGTTTATTAAAATTCTCTGATTTTATTTTTATATTTATTTTCTCTTATGAAAATATTAGTTCCTAATAATATTGACATAGTGTGTATTTTCTTTATCCTATTTTAACTAGTGTACATATATGAAATAGTTTCTAAATAGTAAAATAGCAATATTGATATTATTTACAGAGCAAAATGACAGAAAATTGTTATAGACTAAAAACACAATGTAAGATTTCTTTGTGTTTATTTTGGATATACTGGGTTATAAAATCACTTAATACTTATATAAGTCTCTCTGCCTCCTACTTGGTATACTTTTAGGTACATTTATCTCCATTTTTTCTACTTTTAGAGATTTTTTTCTTTCTTTTTTTTTTTTTTTAATTATATAACCTTTCCATGGTTCCAACGTCCCTCAGCCATATTAATCATACCATCCTCTGAAACATTTCTATTTTTGCTCTTATTGTATGTATAATATTTTGTAATGGTATATTTTAATGACAATGTACCTCAATTAAGGAACTAAGTGAGGTCAGGTTTAGTGTCTATATATAGCAAAATATTGGGCACAGAGCACGTGTTCTAAATTTAATGATAAATCCTGTGTGTGCGTATGTGTGTGTGTGTGTTAAGGAAAGAATGAAACAGTTATATATTGGGAGAGTAGTGTCTATTTCTGGAATATATGATGTCTGTGCGGATATCGGAAAAATTGGGGGATAAAAGTTACTATGGTATATTTGGAGTCACTGGGTACACTTCCATAATGAGTAATGAGGAAAGCAATGCTGCATTAGGTAAAATAAATGCATCCAAATAGAGTAAAGATGGGATGGCACCTTTGCAGGGTTGGTTTTGTTATTTTTTTTTTTTTTTCTTTTTTTTTTTTTCTAACATCTTTATTGGAGTATAATTGCTTTACAATATTGTGTTAGTTTCTGCTGCATAACGAAGTGAATCAGCTATATGTATACATATATCCCTATATCTGCTCCCTCTTGCGTCTCTCTACCACCCTCCCTATCCCAGCCCTCTAGGTGGTCAAAAAGCACCGAGCTGATCTCCCTGAGCTATGCGGCTGCTTCCCACTAGCTATTTATTTTACATTTGGTAGCGTATATATGTCAATGTCACTCCCTCACTTCATCCAAGTTTACACTTCCCCTTCCCCGTGTTCTCAAGTCCATTCTCTACATCTGTGTCTTTATTCCTGTCCTGCCCCTAGGTTCTTCAGAACCATTTTTTTTAATATTCCATATATATGTGTTAGCATACGGTATTTGTTTTTCTCTTTCTGACTTACTTCACTCTGTATGACAGACCCGAGGTCCATCCACTTCACTACAAATAACTCAAATTCATTTCTTTTTATGGCTGAGTAATATTCCATTGTATATATGTGCCACATCTTCTTTATCCATTCATCTGTCGATGGACACTTAGATTGCTTCCATGTCCTGGCTATTGCAAATAGTGCTGCAATGAACATTCTGGTACATGACTCTTTTTGAATTATGGTTTTCTCAGAGTATGTGCCCAGTAGTGGGAATGCTGTGTCATATACTAGCTCTATTTTTAGTTTTTTAAGGAACCTCCATATTGTTCTCCATAGTGGCTGTATCAATTTACATTCCCACTGATGGTGCAAGAGTGTTCCCTTTTCCACACCCTCTCCAGCACTTATTATTTGTAGATTTTTTGATGATGGCCATTCTGACTGGTGTGAGGTGATACCTCATTGTAGTTTTGATTTTCATTTCTCTAATGATTAGTGATGTTGAACATCCTTTCATGTGTTTGTTAGCAATCTGTATATCTTCTTTGGAGAAATGTCTATTTAGGTCTTCAGGCTATTTTTGGATTGCATTATTTGTTTTTTGATATTGAGCTGCATGAGCTGCTTGTAAATTTTAGAGATTAATCCTTTGTCAGTTGCTTCCTTTGAAAATATTTTCTCCCATTCTGAGGGTTGTCTTTTGGTCTTGTTTATGGTTTCCTTTGCTGTGCAAAAGCTTTTAAGTTTCATTAGGTCCCATTTGTTTATTTCTGTTTTTATTTCCATTTCTCTAGGGGCTGAGTCAAAAAGGATCTTGCTGTGATTTATGTCATGGAGTGTTCTGCCTATGTTTTCCTCTAAGAGTTTTATAGTGCCTGACCTTACATTTAGGTCTTTAATCCGTTTTGAGCTTATTTTTGTGTATGGTGTTAGGGAGTGTTCTAATTTCACTCTTTTATATGGAGCTGTCCAGTTTTCCCAGCACCACTTACTGAAGAGGCTGTCTTTGCTCCATTGTATATTTTTACGTCCTTTATCAAAGATAAGGTGACCATATGTACATGGGTTTATCTCTGGGCTTTCTATCCTGATCCATTGATCTATATTTCTGTTTTTGTGCCAGTACCATACTGTCTTCATTCCTGTAACTTTGTGGTATAGTCTAAAGTCCCAGAGCCTGATTTCTCCAGCTCCATTTTTCTTTCTCAAGATTGATTTGGCTATTTGAGGTCTTTTGTGTTTACATACAAATTGTGAAAATTTTTGTTCTAATTCTGTGAAAAATGCCATTGGTAGTTTGATAGGGATTGCATTGAATCTGTAGATTGCTTTGGGCAGTAGAGTCATTTTTACAATGTTGATTTTTCCAATCCAAGACATGGTATATCTCTTCAACTGTTTGTATCATGTTTAATTTCTTTCATCAGTGCTTTATAGTTTTCTGTATACATGTGTTTTGTCTCCTTAGGTAGGTTTATTCCTAGGTATTTTATTCTTTCTGTTGCAGTGGTAAATGGGAGTGTTTCCTTAATTTCCCTTTCTGAACTTTCGTTGTTAGTGTATAGGAATGTATGAGACTTCTGTGTGTTAATTTTGTATTCTGCTGCTTTACCAAATTCATTGATTAGCTCTAGTAGTTTTCTGGTAGCATCTTTAGGATTCTATGTATAGTATCATGTCATCTGCAAACAGTGATAATTTCACTTCTTCTTTTCCAATTTGGATTGCTTTTATTTCTTTTTCTTCTTTGATTGCTGTGGCTTAAAATTCCAAAACTATGTTGAGTAATAGTGGTGAGAGTGGGCAACCTTTTTTTCCTGATCTTAGTGGAAATGGTTTCAGTTTGTCAGCATTGAGAATGATGTTGGATGTGGGTTTGTCATATATGGCCTTTATTATGTTGAGGTAAGTTCCCTCTATGCCTACTTTCTGTTGGGTTTTTATTATAAATGGGTGCTGAATTTTGTCAAAAGTTTTTTCTGCACCTATTGAGATGACCATATGTTTTTGATATTTCAGTTTGTTAATATGGTTTATCACATTGGTTGATTTGCGTATGTTGAAGTATCCTTGCATTCCTGGGTTAAACCCCACTTGATCATGGTGTATGATCCTTTTAATGTGTTGTTGGATTCCGTTTGCTAGTATTTTGTTGAGGATTTTTGCATCAGTGTTTATCAGTGTTGTTGGCCTGTAATTTTCTTTATTTGTGACATCTTTGTCTGGTTTCGGTATCAGGGTGATGGTGGCCTTGTAGAATGAGTTTGGGAGTGTTCCTCCCTCTGCTATATTTTGGAAGAGTTTGAGAAGGATAAGTGTTAGCTTTTCTCTAAATGTTTGATAGAATTCACATGTAAAGCCATCTGTTCTTGGGAATTTGTTTGTTGGAAGATTTTTAACCAGTTTCATTTTCAGTGCTTGTTATTGGTCTGTTTATATTTTCTATTTCTTCCTGGTTCAGTCTCAGAAGCTTGCGCATTTCTAAGAATTTGTCCATTTCATCCAGGTTGTCCATTTTACTGACATATAGTTGCTTGTAGTAATCTCTCATGATCCCTTGTATTTCTGCAGTGTCAGTTGTTATTTCTCCGTTTACTTATCTAATTCTGTTGATTTGATTCTTCTCCTTTTTTTTCTTGATGACTCTGGCTAATTGTTTATCAATTTTGTTTATCTTCTCAAAGAACCAGCTTCTAGTTTTATTGATCTTTGCAATCATTTCCTTCATTTCTTTTTTCATTTATTTCTGATCTGATCTTTATGATTTCTTTCCTTTTGTTAACTTTGGGGTTTTTTTTTTGTTCTTTCTTTAATTGCTTTCTGTGTAAAGCTAGGTTTTTTATTAGAGATTTTTCTTTTTTCTTGAAGTAGGATTATATTGCTAGAAACTTCCCTCTTAGAATTGCTTTTGCTGCATCCCATAGGATTTGGGCCATCGTATTTTCAGTGTCATTGGTTTATAGGAATTTTTTGATTTCCTCTTTGATTGCTTCAGTGATGTCTTTGTTATTTAGTAGTGTCTTGCTTAGTCTCTATGTCTTTATATTTTTTGCAGTCTTTTTCCTGTAATTGATATCTAATCTCATAGTGCTGTGGTCAAAAAAGATACTTGATATGATTTCAATTTTCTTAAATTTACGAAGGCTTGATATGTGACCCAAAATATGATCTATCCTGGAGAATGTTCCATGAGCACTTGAGAAGAAAGTGTATTCTGTTGATTTTGGATGGAATATCCTATAAATGTCAATTAAGTCCATCTTGTTTAATTATCATTTAAAGCTTGTGTCTCCTTATTTATTTTCATTTTGGATGATCAGTCCATTGGTGAAAGTGGGTTGTTAAAGTCCCCTACTATTAATGTGTTAGTGTTCATTTCCCTGTTTATGGCTGTTAGCATTTGCCTTATATATTGAGGTACTCCTATGTTGGGTGCATAAATATTTACAACTGTTATATCTTCTTCTTTGGTTGATCCCTTGATCTTTATGTAGTGTCCTTCTTTATCCCTTGTAATAGTCTTTATTTTAAAATCTTTCCACCCCCTCACTTTCAGTCTGTATGTGTCCCTAGATCTGAAGTGGGTCTCTTATAGACAGCATATATACAGGTCTAGTATTTGTATCCATTCAGCCAGTCTCTGTCTTTTGTTTGGAGGATTTAATCCATTTACATTTAAGGTAATTATTGATATGTATGTTCTTATTACCATTTTCTGAATTGCTTTAGATTTGTTTTTGTAGATCTTTTCCTTCTCTTGTATTTCCTGCCTAGAGAAGTTCCTTTAGCATTTGTTGTAAGGCTGGTTTGGTGGTGCTGAAATCTTTTAGCTTTTGCTTGTCTGTAAAGGTTTTAATTTCTCTGTCAAATCTGAATGAGATACTTGCTGGGTAGTGTAATCTTGGTTGTAGGTTTTTTCCCTTTCATCACTTTAAATATATCCTGCCACTCCCTTCTGGCTTTCAAAGTTTCTCCTGAAAGATCAGCTGTTAACCTTATGGGGATTCCCTTGTATGCTATTTGTTGTTTTTGCCTTGCTGCTTTTAATATTTTTCTTTGTATTTAATTTTTGATATTTTGCTTAATATTTGTCTTGATGTGTTTCTCTTTGGATGTATCCCATGTGGAACTCTCTGCACTTCCTGGGCTTGATTGACTATTTCCTTTTTCATATTAGGGAAGTTTTCAACTATAATATCTTCAAATATTTTCTTAGTCCCTTTTTTTTTCTTTTCTTCTTCTGGGACCCATATAATTTGAATGTTGGTGCATTTAATATTGTCTCAGAGCTCTCTGAGACTGGCATCAAGTCTTTTCACTCCTTTTTTCTTTATTCTGCTCTGTGGTAGTTATTTCCACTGTTTTATCTTCCAGGTCACTTATCCATTCTTCTGCCTCAGTTATTCTGCTATTGATTCCCTCTGGGAAATTTTTAATTTCATTTATTGTGCTGTTCATCATTGTTTGCTTGCTCTTTAGCTCTTGTAGGTCCTTGTTAAACGTTTTTTGTATTTTCTCCATTTTATTTCCAAGATTTTGGATCATCTTTACTATCATTACTCTGAATTCATTTTCAGTTAGACTGCCTATTTTTTCTTCATTTGTTTGGTCTGGTGGGTTTTGCCCTGCCCCTTCATCTGTTGTCTGTTTCTCTGTCTTCTCATTTTGCTTATCTTACTGTGTTTGGGGTCTCCCTTACACAGGCTGCACATTCGTAGTTTCTGTTGTTTTTGGTGTCTGCCCCCAGTGGGTAAAGTTAGTTCAGTGGGTTGTGTAGGCTTCCTGGTGGAGGTGACTGGTGCCTGTGTTTTGGTGGATGAGGCTGGATTCTGTCTTTCTGGTCAGCAGGACCACGTCTGGTGATGTGTTTTGGTGTGTCTGTGAACTTATCATGATTTTAGGCAGCCTCTCTGCTAATGGGTGGGGTTGTGTTCCTGTCTTGCTTGTAGCTTGGCATGGGGCATCCAGCACTGCAGCTTGCTGGTCAATGAGTGGAGCTGGGTCTTAGCATTGAGACGGAGATCTCTGGGAGAGCTTTCGCTGTTTGATATTACATGGGGCTGGGTGGTTTCTTGTGGTCTAATGTCCTGAACTTGGCTCTCCCACCTCAGAGGCTCAGGCCTGACACCTTGCCGGAACACCAAGACGCTGTCAGCCACACGGCTCAGGAGAAAAGGGAAAAAAAAGAAAGAAAGAGAGAAAGAGAGAAAGAGAGAGAGAGAGACAGAGAGAGAGAGAGAGAAAGAAAGAAAGAAAGGAAGGAAGGAAGGAAGGAAGGAAGGAAGGAAGGAAGGAAGGAAGGAAGGAAGAAAGAAAATAAAGTTATTTAAATAAAAATATATTAAATTATAAATTTTAAAAAGTAAGAAAAGAAGAGAGCAACGGAACCAGTAAACAAATCTACCAATGATAACAAGTGCTAAAAACTATACTAAGACAAACATAAACATCAGATACTAGTCAGTCGCATACAGCAAACCCCAAGGCTACAGTTGCCCCCAAAGTCCACCTCCTCAATTTGGGATGATTCTATTGAGGTATTCCACAGATGCAGGGTACATCATGTTGATCGTGGAAGATTAACCTGCTGCTCCTGAGGCTGCTGGGAGAGATTTCCCTTTCTCTTCTTTGCTCACACAGCTCCCAGGGTTCAGCTTTGGATGTGGCCCCGCCTCTGCGTGTAGGTAGCCTGAGGGCGTCTGTTCTTCGCTAAGAAAGTACGGGGTTAAAGGAGCTGCTGATTCGGGGGCTCTTGCTCACTCAGGCCGGGAGAAGGGAGGGGTGAGGATACGGGGCGAGCCTGCCGCAGCAGAGGCCAGTGTGACATTGCACCAGACTGAGGTGCGCCGTGCGTTCTCCCGGGGAAGTTGTCCTTGGATCCCGGGACCCTGGCAGTGGCGTGCTGCACAGGCTCCCCGGAAGGAGGGTGTGGATAGTGACCTGTGCTCGCACACAGGCATCTTGGTGGCGGCAGCAGCAGCCTTAGCGTCTCATGCTCGTCTCTGGGGTCCGCCCTTTTAGCCACGGCTCGTGCCCATCTCTGGAGCTCATTTAGGTGGTGTTCTGAATTTCCTCTCCTCGAGCACCCTGAAACAATGGTCTCTTGCCTCTTAGGCAAGTCCAGACACTTTCCCAGACTCTCTCCCTGCTAGCTGAGGTGCACTAGCCCCCTTCAGGGTGTGTTCACGCAGCCAACCCCAGTCCTCTCTCTGGGATCTCCCTTTGCAGGTTTTTAAATAAGCAGAACCTCAGTGGTCAAGTTCTATGATTTTAGAGTTAGATCTGGAATTAAATCCTAACCCAGCTTTACTCATAAATAAGTATGCAGTCTTGTAAAATTAGCTACACGTGCTGAATCCAAGTTCTCTCATCTATGAAATGAAGACAATAAAAATTCCTATCTTGTTAGATACTATGGGAAGCCAGTGATAGAATAAACATAAAGAGCTTATCAGGGGTTTGGAAAACAGAAATAGTTATCACTAAATAACTACTAACCCCCACCATCATCACGATCTTCATTATTCTAGTAGATTTACCACACCACTTTAAGATGCACTGAAATTTGTTAATTAAGGTAGTAGTTCTATCTTAAGTAGAACAAAATGCACTCCAAATTCCTTTCATGCAGTAATAGTTCAGTTTTGAGTGCACTTGGAAGCAGGTAGGACACTTCAAAAATACTGACACCTGGGGCCACCTCCAGAAATTCTGAGCTAAGTCCTCTAGGGTGTGGACCAAGTGTATAATAAGCTCCCAGGTGATTCTAAAATACCACTAGGGTTGAGGACCACTGCTTCAGATCTTTGGGGTCTAAGTGATCTAGTGCGAGGCTGTTTGTTGTTGTCTGACATATACATTTATTATATATATGTATACATATGCCTAGCCTGTCTGAGAGAAGTCAGAATGCTCAAATTCAAGTCCCATTAAGAGGATCATACGATATGGGAAAATAATCTAAAAAAGAGTGCATCTATGTATACGTGTAACTGAGTCACTTTGCTGAACAGCAGCAATTAACACAACACTGTAAAGCAACTAGACACCAATAAAAATTAATTTTAAAAAAAGAGAATCATAAGCAGCTCAGGTAGACTTCCACGGCCATTCTCTGGATTTTAGTAGAGAGAATACATAGAAGTTTTCATTATCAGCAAAGAACCTCTCATGTCTAATTTGAGCCAAAATACCAGTGAATTCCATTCATGTCTCGTGAATAGAGGTAAAATGAATTAGTACTCTAAAAGGACTAGCGTCCTGAGGTCAGTCGAGACCATGCCACTCAGGAAAAAGAGATATGACTATCTTCTCTCTCAGCTACTTATCTCCAAGTCTGTTACATATTAAGGATGGATATTTAAAAAGAAAGACGCTGGCAGCTCTACCTGTTCCACCAGCATGAGCTGAATCACCAAGTACTGCTGTGCTTCATCTGTTCTCTTCTTATTCCACTTGATGAATGTAAGACATTTCTGCTCAGAATGCAATTAGGTGTAATAAATAAAGGTCTTTACAAACATCCCAGTCATTTTAAAGCTCCCCATAATTACGACAGCAACATAATTAAATACAAATTTTAAAAACATACAGCAGAGCAGCAAAAGTATTACGATAGGACCTTCCTGGCCTGTTCCTAACTTTATGGTTCATTAACTTTACTTGTGGCTTTCACATAAACATAATTTTAAGTGCTGAGCAGGTGCACAGCCTCTCTGTGATTGATTCAGTGGGCTGTGACCACGCTCGCCTCTGCCCACCCCATGTGCATGGAAGAGAACAGCAAAGAGTTGAGAAAGGAAATGTTTCAACTATTTCCTTCAGCTCTCTTTAAAAAGTACCCAAGTGTACAGTTTAGAAGGAAGATGTAAGCAATTCATGAAGCTCCTGGGCTCTCATGTATGGTTTTTAGCTGTTACTGCTCTTCAAAGTCCAGCTTTTGAGTTTGACAGATTCAAGGACAATACTATATCATAGCTATGGAAGGGTCTG
The DNA here is from genome assembly GCF_003031525.2 of Neophocaena asiaeorientalis asiaeorientalis. NCBI lineage: Eukaryota > Metazoa > Chordata > Mammalia > Artiodactyla > Phocoenidae > Neophocaena > Neophocaena asiaeorientalis. The sequence continues at coordinate 1,242,862 of NW_020174434.1, read as the reverse complement.
AATAATAAAAGTAAGTGAATTTTATTCCACTCTATATAAATGGGTATAAATATACAGATATATATTTCTCTCTGGAATTTTATTCTCATATATATACATATATATGTAATATATAGTTATACAGAGAGATATATAGATATAATTCCTTCCTGGAATTAGAGCCAGGCTATCTATTAAGGAGGAACTGAAATAACAGTGTGGACAGGAAAACCTGAAGTGATTTCTCATGTGAGCAAACATCAGAGAAGACAGTCCGTGAAGTGGGAAAGGGTACCAGGAATCCAGGACTGGGCCTGGGTTAGTGATAGTGAATTCTCCAGAAGACCATTGACATTAACAAAGGTACCCATCAGTATGTTTTTCTTGTGTTTCATTAAAAACAAAACATCTTGGGATTAATTATGGATAGATAGGTAGATAGATAGATATAGATGCATATATATAATATATATGTACATTATATATATACATATGACAGGTAAAAATGGTTGGTGGGTGGGAGATTGATGTTGCTTCCTAGGCGTTCCTGACAAACTCTTCAGGGTGTTACACTGCTGAATCATTTTGGACTTCTCATTTGACAAGAGAAGCACCATGGCTCCCTGCAGACAAGATGAGGACATGTAGTGGAAGGGGCGTCACTGAGCCCTGAATCCGTTTCCCTCTTGCTGACTTTCAAGGGGTTTGCAATGAAGCTTTCAGGCCTCCAAGGCTCTCCTCTTAAGACACAAATACTTGGGTAAAGAAATGGAAAAGGAAGCAGGAGCAAAATGGAGCATACACATCTCCTTATCCAATTTCCTGCAGATTGAAGCATGGAAACTCAGTGCCCGTGTGTAGTCACTCACTGGAAAATGCAGTTGCCTTTCTGGACCTTGAACATTCAAAGTCCCTGGCAGCTGTGGTCATGCACTGCACTTTCTCGTATCCGTATACTGCAGTTTACCTTAAGCACATCTTCTTTTCCTGTAGTCCCATCCATCTTCCTAGGACTCTCTTCCTATCTCTTCTTTGCTAAGTCTCAGCTCTACTTACCTCCTGGAAGGAGGAATCCCTGAATCCTTCCCTCCTCCTGTATGAGCATCTTCCCTGTCCCTCCTGGTCTGAGCGGTCACTTTTGCCATCTCTTTCTTTCAAATATGGGCCCTTCAAAGGCAGAGACAACATTTTCCCTGTTCAGGCCATAGAACTATTTATGCTTAAAACAGCAACGTTATACCTGCTGTGCTGTGTAGATCACAGTACGTGATGCCACTGAAGTTTTACAACAGCCTGTGTGTCTTGTGCTCAATTTTCATGGGGAAAATTCAACCCTGCCTCCGAGTGTATGGTCTCTGCTGGGAGGCATCATAGAGCTGGGCTCACATGCACCTTTCCCAGCTACGCTTCACTGAAGGACGTGTGATGGAAACCACAGGGAGGGTGTGAGTGCATTTAGTTGATGTTGGCAATTTGGAGGCAGTTTGCTCTTTCCCAGTGCCCTCAATGATCTCAGGTGCTGTATCCCTTTCGCAAGATAACTTTTGTTCACCGTGATCATTTTCAAATGTAGATTTCCTCCTGAAAGTACTTCCTCTGGTGTGTTGAATATGAATTCTTTCAAGTAATGAAGGGCAGCTTAAAATTTGCAGCATGCCTTTCCTGAAAAGAATTCCCATAGATTTTAACTTTGCTGCTGCAAATCCATAAAATGTGATGCTGTGTGTTTTGCTTTTGAAGCTCTGGTGCTCTCATTTATAGAGATGTCTTTGCGTCCAATGCACTCCGCACATTGAAACTCAGATGGAGGGCCTTGAGTTCACTGGCAGACAGGCTGACGTCTTATCTCACTTGCTGTTGAGCTCACACTCAGCGTATTGTGGAGACTCACAGAGAAGCCAAGGAGGTGTTTAACAGCCTGGCACTGTCTTGGTGTGAGACTTGACTGGGTGAAAGGAGGTAGGGGACTTGAATTGTCTCTGCATAAATGTGAAAGCTCATTTCTTAGTTTTCCTGCACCAACCCCTACACCCAAAACATTGCATAGAATGATGAAGACTGTCAGCTCTTCATAAGCACATTTTAACTGAATGTTAGTCAAACGATAGGATTGCATTCAGCAACCATAGGAACTGGTTCAATGAGGGTCGTGTGAGCAAAGCCAGGCCAGGAAGTCCTCCCACTGACTTCTGCTGAAAATATTGGGAAATGACCATTCTCCTTGTGCTGAGGCTCACTCACTTTAGAGAATGTAAGCCCAGAATTGCTGACAGACATGGATGCTATGCTCGGATAAGGTCTGCAGGAGACGAATCTAACCTGCAAGGAGAGTAATGACGGTAGCTGAGTGCCCAGAGCCATTGAACTTCTACCTCAGACATCTCAGTTTCTTGGTTTAACACATTTCTTGTTTTGTTTAAGCCCAGTTGAGTTGTTTAATGTCATTTACAACAAGAGTCCTGACTAACACACTTTTGTTACACATCCCTCTTTTGAACCAAGACAAAGCAACTGTGATTTGTCTCTAGTTCACAGTTCTTCTGCACCTTGGACTTGGTGTAGAAGCTATGTCCTGATTTCTTACTGGGGATTTGGACTTGAACACAAGTTACTGGTTTCCATAGTTAAGTATATCCTGAAGAGTTTATTTTATTCTAGGCAGTTTCTTGAAATTCAAAACTCCACTCTTCTGGCTGCCTTATTCCTATGAAAGAAGAGGATGCTGGGGCTTCCCTGGTGGCACAGTGGTTGAGAGTCCACCTGCTGATGCAGGGGACACGGGTTCGTGCCCTGGTATGGGAAGATCCAACATGCTGCGGAGCGGCTGGGCCCGTGAGCCATGGCCACTGAGCCTGCGCGTCCGGAGCCTGTGCTCCGCAACGGGAGAGGCCACAACAGTGAGAGGCCCCCGTACCGCAAAAAAAAAAAAAAAAAAAAAAAAGGAGGATGCTAACACATCCCAAACGCTCTGGTACTGTATTTTCATAATTAATTGATGTCATAGCTATAGAGTCTTAGAGATATGTGTTCTGAGTTCTCTCTCTCTTCGCTCTCTCTCCCTCCTTCTCTTTCTCTCTCTGCCTATTGTGAAGAGTGCCTTAGCTTTCTAATACACAAATGCTCTAATTGTACTTCTAATGCTGCATGTAGCACCTTAGCATGTAGTCTCTTTCCCTTACACATATATGAGGGCACACTCCCTTCAGTAACCTTGACACAGAAAAAAAATAAAAGGCATACAGGCTGAAAAGAAAAAAATAATAAAGCTGTTCTTATGTGCAGAAGGTATGATAGTCTATGTAGAAAATCTCAAGGAACGAAAAACTAAAATTACTTCTGGTACTAATAAGTGAGTTTTGCAAGTTTTCAGGATACAAAATCAACACACAAGATCAGGCACATTACGATACATTAATAGTGAACATGTGATCTTCTCCCTGTCTGCCCATTCCTGGTACATTTCTGTGTCCTCATCTCTTTATAAAAACACCAGTCAGATTGGATTAAGGCTCTCCTAACAACTTCATTTTAACTTTATCACCTATTTAAAGACCTTGTCTCCAAATATAGTCACACTCTTAAACATGGGAAGTTAGGGCTTCAACATATGAATTTGGGAGGAATATGATCCAGCCCACAATAGTCATCAGGGCAAAACAAACTAAAATCACAATGAATATTTTAAGAAAGTAGTTCTCAAATGTTTTCAACAAAACACACACACACACAAATAGTAACTATGTGATGTGATGGATATGTTAATTTGCTTGATTTTGGTTATTATTTCAAAAAATATATATATTGATAGATAGATATCTCAAAACATCATGTTGTACACTTGAAACATATACAATTTTTATTTATCAATCATACCTCAGAAAGCTGGGGAAAGATCTCCAATGATATATTATTATACACCTATGAAGATGGCTAATGAAATAGTAACTACACCAAATACTGCACAGTGAAGATGCTAACACATTGCTGGTGGGAGTATAAAATGGCACATCCACTCTGGAAAACAGCTTGGCAGTTTCTCTTATTGTTGTTTGACTATACATGCTATTACCATAGGACCCAGTAATTGCATACTTGGGCATTTATGCCAGAGAACCGAAAAGGTATGGCCATACAAAAACCCATACACAAATGTTCATAACAGTTTAGTCATAACAGCCAAGAAAGGAAACAGCCCACGTGTCCTTAAACAGGTGAATGGCTAAACAAACTGCAGTGCAGCTACACCCTGGAATACCACTCAGCAGTAAAAATAGCAGACTATTGATGTCTGTGACAACCTGGATGCATCTCCTGGGAATTGTGCTGAGTGGATAAAACCAATCCTAAAAGGATTATAAGTAAGTTTTTATTTATATATATATTTGAAATGACAAAACTGTGGAAGTCCATTGCCAGGATGAAAGAGGGGGGCAGGAGTGGGAAGGAAGTGGGTGTGGCTATAAAAGGGCAACTAGAGGAATCCTCATGGGGATGGAAATGTTCCCTATCTTGACCATGTCCATGGCAACATCCTGGCTGTGATTCTGTGTAAGAGTTTCCAAGATGTTACCCTTGGAGAAATCTGTGGAGAAGGTAGAAGGGATCTCTCTATATTATTTCTTACAGCCACATGTGAGATTACAGATATCTCAAAATTAAAAGTTTAGGGGGCTTCCCTGGTGGCACAGTGATTAGGAATCCACCTGCTAATGCAGGGGACACGGTTCGAGCCCTGGTCTGGGAAGATCCCACATGCTGTGGAGCAACTAAGCCCGTGCGCCACATCTACTGAGCCTGTGCTCTAGAGTCCACGAGCCACAACTACTGAGCCCGCGTGTTACAACTACTGAAGCCTGCACACCTAGAGTCCATGCAACAAGAGAAGCCACCGCAATGAGAAGCCCGCGCACCGCAACGCAGAGTAGTCCCCGCTCACTGCAACTAGAGAAAGCCTGTGCATAGCAACGAAGACCCAACACAGCCAAAAATAAATAAATAAATAAAATAAATTTTAAAAAAGTTTATTGGAATATTTTTGCATATAAAAACAACTACTAAAGAATATATTTTATCAAGAAAGAAATTGACCCCAAATAGAAGAGAGTATTTTTTCTCCGTATTTTGAAATATTTCAGAAATAATTTTTGGCAAGAAAAATATGTACTTATCAACTATGAATTTGAAAATAAAAATTTTGCTGTGGGAGGAATTTTGGAGATTATTTAAATACTTTTTCACCAATCACAAAAATAATAACCACTTAGAGTAAATAATTTTACCAAGATCACACAGTGAAGAGGCTGCCAAGCGGGACAAGGTCTGCTAACTGCTTCACCAGAGTTATTTCTATTGTTCCACACTGCTGGATCTAGTTGAACTTGAAAAATTAACCATTGCTAAATCTAGTTAAGAAATATTTTTTCGATTAGCTGATTGCCTAGATTGTGGCTTTGTCTGAATCAAGCCTGAGATATTTTGATGGAGAGCAGGGAAATTAAAACAGAAATTCCACAGTCTGCCTAGTGGGGGACCTGATGGGAGATGTTGAGGAACGTACAGGTAAAGGGCAGATGCCACGGTAAGGGCCGTGTGGAGTCACTGGCACGAGGTGCCGAGGACACCGAAGGCACGTGGCTCCACGGCAGGAGAAAGCTACTCCTTCCCTGGGGCTTCAGCTCGCTGCATCCTGAAATGAGGGACTTGATTGAGATCTAAATTCTTGACATATTATCTTGTATCACACTAACATATCTTACTTCTCCACTGCAGACCCCAGGGAGAAGAGGGAGAGGAAAAAGGAAAGAGGAGAAGGTAGTCACACAGCTGTTATCTGAAGGGAGCAGTAGATCCAAGAAAGGAAAAGGGGAAGTAAACTTTACCTGCCTGCGAATTGATGGTGAGTGAATGTTGACCTCTATAGGCTTTGACATAAGGTAAATTTCTATAATTTTACTAACATCTCCTGAATAAAAATATTATACAGACTTACCTCTACCAGCTATAGGGAAAGCTAAGATCCTTATGGCATCTACAAAGGATGCAATGCTCACATTCAGTGGAGTGGAAGGTTCTGGGATTGATACATAAGCTCCAAACTTGGAGGTGTACTTGAGTAGAAATTTGGATATATGTGGGATCTGTACAACCTTGGATTGGAACATAGGTAGGATTTGTACACAAGCTCCAAACTTAAGAAAGACTAGCCTCCGTTCTTTCTCATCTCATAGTTGCTATTTCATAACTCTTGTTGGTGGGCAGTTTACTTCTGCTAATTTTTCCTTATCAGGACCTTGATCTCAAATAAATGGAGAATAGTCTGTTACTCAGAGGAACACACACAAACACATGCACTCATGATTAAGAAGTATTTGCTTCTAAAGTCTTTTATTTACTAAACGTACTGTTCCAAACATTTAATGAACACATAAATTGAGATTGTAAGAACAAAAGATTGAAGAAGCTGATTAATATTTATCCATTTATCCATTCATGAGAATCAGCTCAGGAGTCCATATTAAGAGCATGGTAAGGTGAAATTAATTTTAAATACAAGGAAACTAAGACCTAAAGAGGTTAAATACATTTATTATTAGTAGCATTATAAGCAGAAAGGGGTAAAGCCAAGTCTTGAACACTTGACCCACCTGCTCCCAAGACCACCTCCTTCCACTCTGCCGTGATGCTTCATAGCACACACTGAATAAGTGTCTCATGTGTAGGCTTTGTCATATCAAATTACCTCTCTCCTACTTTAGTTATTATATGAGCGATACAAACAAAATTCCTTGACTCTTATTTTCTCTGAACAAGATGTAAGCGGATAGGTTACAGAGATGAAAAATTATTTTAAAAATTACCTTCATTCTGCACTTTCACTTGCTGTATATGCATTGCAAAATGATATTTTGTGACATAATTATCTGTTTCATGATTGGCTTTTTGAGCATTAAAATTCTTTTAAAATATAGCCTTGTTCATTATCTTTGAATTAAGAATAAGTTTTCCATACCGTTTTTCCATTATCTATCCTTTAATATCAAAAAAAAACAAAAAAAACAAAAAAAAAACCTCAACCATTAGTATATTCCTCTTATAAGAAAAGAATGATAAATCTTTAAGTGGTTCATTAAATGAATATATAATGCTCCTTTTAGCTGTTTCTTCTCATTTTGGAATACATTATGTATAAAATGTGTTTAAATGGTCAGTTTTATTGATTATGCAATATTTACACTTGAGGGAAGTGATGGGTTTTGTCGTGGTGACTGTGACTCATTCACGGATCATAGTTTAGTGGCAGGTGAACGGGTATAGCACTTTTGGGGGGAAAACAAGCAGATTAAGAACCATAGAGGAAAGAGAAAATTTGAGTCATATATTGTTGGCCAAGGTTTGACTTGAAATTACTCAGTCCCCTGAGAGCCAGCTGAACTGTACCTGTACTCAGACCTGTAGGTAACTTTATGGATTAAAACAAAATAGTCCTGTGAGGATGAGGGGCAGAAATCCCTTGATAAATATATGCTATTCGGGTAAATTTTTCGAGCTTTGGATAACCATCCTCAGAATGCTCTGTCTCATCTCCCACATTGTGAGGTTGATCCTGGCACAACTTTTCCTCTCCACACTTATATTCACTGTACTCAAACCTTTTCTGGAACGTTCCTACCATCATGGCGATGCACAGGCTCTCCCCCCCACCCCGCCTCTGCCTGAAATCCTCTCCCTCCTCGTCTACTTGGTATTTCCTACTCATCTTCCAAAACAAGCTCAGACTGTTCTTGTCTCTCTCTTCTCTCAACTCATCATCACTCTTTATATCTGTCTCCTAATGAATGCAGACACTGTATTTTAGTGATTTTTGTGTGTTTCCACACTGATCTCTTTAGAATTCTGTCAATTCTTCAAGAAAAAGGGCTGTTTTTTTTCTTCTTGTGAACATCCACAAGCACCTAGTGGAGGATCGGTTATTGTAAGTAGAATTTAATTTTTAGATTGTAGATTAAGACTCTGACCTTATTCTGCCCTGACACAGAAGTACCCACCATCCTATTCCCTTGTTCATTTCAGTCGGCTTTAAGGAGACCTCTTCCTGCCCTCTGAAGCTTAACCGTCTCTAGGTAGGAGAAAATGGAAACCCCAAGCTATGTACAATTGGCTAGAATGCTGAGGACTCCAGGAGAGCCACAGCTGGACAGGACTTATCTGGTTAAGCCACACGGAAGCCAAGAATATCAATTGGTGGCCTGAGTCTTTGAGTGGGTGTTCTTATCTAATACAGGATGACCAGCTGGATGAGCTAATCAGCCCTTGAGTCTAGCTTATCTTCTAAGATAGTCAGAGCCCCTTGAACATCATCAGTCCACAGCTTAAAAATGATCTAGCAGGAAAGAAAATACTCCACAAAAATGTTTCTTGTTGATTTTAGTAAGAGTTACAGATAGTCTGTGAGGGAGAATTAGGCAGATAAAGGAGGGGCAGTTTGTGCTCTGTGATTAATGTGGTTTTTGTTGGTGGTGTTTTTGTTGTTGACACACAGATCAGGAGGGATTTGTGTCCAGAGAATGATAAATGCAAAGGCCAAACATTTTCTGCATTTCTATCGTATTCACTTACACATTCTTTTCATAAACACACTAGAGGTTATGTTTGAAAGAGATCATTGAATGCAACTGTTTATATATCTCTTAGACTATTCCCAGGGGTTGGTTTTAAATGTTTTGCCCTTATTTCAGAAGCCTTTACAAAATAAATTAGAATGCCACAGAGTTAGAAGGAGCCACAGAGTTCATCTGACTTAAACTTCCTCTCAAAAATGAAGGTGTAGGTTAAAAATGATTGATTACAATATAAAATCCTTTCTTTTTAAAGTGGAGGAGAAAACTGCAGAGATGGAAATGCATACTTTCTCTAATGCAAAAATCACCAATGTGTAATTCACATAATAGCCCGATTGCATGTTATAAACTTAGTTGCCTCCCAAAAAGCTGCTTTTATTTATTTATTCAATTTTTTTCAATTTTTTTTCTTGGAAAGGCATTTTATCTTAAATATACCAGTATGTACATGTCAATCCCAAACTCCCAATCTATACCTCCCCCCGTACCCTTCCCCCCCTGGTAACCATAAGTTCTTTCTCTAAGTCTATGAGTCTGTTTCTGCTTGTAAATAAGTTAATTTGGATCATTTTTTAATATTCCGCATATAAGTGATATTTGTCTTCCTCTGTCTGACTTACTTCATTAACTATGATACCTGGAGATTATTATACTGAAAGTCTGTTTTTTTTAAAAAAAAAAGCAAATTAAACCATTGAATATGGCAAATAATTTTCTTCATTGATTTAATTTTTAATCTGTTAGTTAAAGAGAAATCTAAGAACACTTCTATGAGGCACATTTTGGATGATCAATTTGAAGTTAGAAATAAAGGGATGGAAACTGACTAATACTGAACATCTATGAATTAGACTATGTGCTGGATGCTTTTATATATATTACCTCATCAGGCATAAAGGATTCATGTAAATACAAAGGAATGTGGGTTTCTTTCTATAATGTTTATCTGTAGTCTGTATATTTTATAACCCGGATTAAATAGTCAAACTGAGGTTTTCTAATCTCACTTTGTTTAATATGGAAATTAGTGGCAGCTTCTGAATATTTTATTTTAAATAGCTTATTAATATTATATTGATTACCTACAATTTGCCTTACAGCCACTATTTTATAAGGAAATGAGATAGAAAAAAATTTTCCTCCTTTATAAGCTACCTTGTTTAGACTACAGATCTTCCCATAAAAAAATCTATGCCAACTAACTGTGTATTGTTTACATTAAGAATTTGTACTGATTATACAAGAGAAAACTTTGTATATGAAATAATTGGTGCTTGATGCACCTTGGGATCAGAAACAAGAGTGATCTCAATATTCATACATGGAATAGGAATGGAATGGAATGGAATAGGACCCACAAGACATGGCAATGCTGCACCTGTGGTGAACCCACGTTCTCCAGCCTTACAAATTGACGTAGTTCACAGCCATACGGTAAACAGAGCTGTGTCACCATTGTGTTCTTATATGCAACACACATTTCCCGTGTACTCTTGTGTACCAATTGCTTTGTTAAATGCTATGGATGCAAATTCAATCAAGGTACACATAATTTCTGTGCTTTGAGAATTTACAGTATAATAGAAAATGAGTAAGAATTTGGGTGAAAAGTAGCTAAAATAATTGATCTAATGGAAGTAGGTGCATATGCAAGATGGCAGACCTGAGAGGCTTCATTGAGGATGCAGTGCTTGGACTTCAGTGAGGGTTCACGCTACCACCATCACCACAAACATCTCTCATTCCTGCCTTAATTTAGGGAATCCTACTTAAGTCTGTGCAGAACGCATCAAGACACTATCCTGAGGATATAAGTGTTGCATCTTGTGTAGCTTGACTTTCCTGGATGCATCTGACCTCCCTGAGATAACTCTCTTTGCCTCTCTTCTTTCCTGCCAAATTGAACCCTCCTGTATACCTGCACTCTTGCCTCACTTGAGCCTCTGCAGAGCCATCCCTGTCTATTCACTCAAGTGCTGCTTCTCACAAGGGCCAGATTTGAACCTTGACTGGGTTCTGAATCAACTCCGCAGTATTTCCTGGGCAGGCAGTTTCTCAGGGCCCCAAACTTCATCTCATGTCAGTGTCAGTTTCTGCAATTAGGTAGTTTAGGCTGACATCACTGCTGTTGTCTGATTCAATAAAAGGAATAGTTCTCACAGCTGTCTAAGTCAGCTTTCTTGTTCTCAAAACACAAGAGAGAAATAATTTTGCTTATTCAATAATACGCATCCTGTGTACAGTAAAGGGCTATTCAGAGAGGTCCTTTCTCTTGACCCTGGAGGTTCTGGAGGAAGATACTTCCTGTGACTAGATGGTGTAGGTGTGCAGGCGTGACTGAAGCCAGGAAGCTGCTGATAGGGGGTCAGATTTCTTCATGGATATCAAGACATATTCCTGATGGAACTCTGACTAGAAGACAAGGGCTCATCTCCCAAACTGAGACATCTTGGGGAAAACAAACAGCCTTTGCATTAAGCAGGGAGTATGGAAATTAAAAGGACAGGTCAGTGGCTAAACAGTTTCTCCGTGTGGACAGTGGAGTCTCTGAAGTGTCTGTAGGGAGTAGATAGCCATCGTGCATGCCCTTTAAGCACATTCGCAAACTGAAAGTCAGCAAGTTAACACAAAGGGATCACTAATGTTCTTTACAGAACTTGTTTATTTTGATCCTAGCTATATTCTTAGGAAACAGGTATTTTTATAATATATGTTTTTAAAATTTTATTATTTTAAAATTTTTATTTTATATTAGAGTATAGTTGATTAACAATGTTGTTAGCTTCAGGTATACAGCAAAGTGATTTAGTTATACATATGCATGTATCTATTCTTTTTCAAATTTTTGTCCTAATTAGGTTATTACAGAGTATTGAGCAGACACAGGTATTATAAATACAGTTTTAAAGTTTTAAAAAACAGAGGAAAGGAAAAAAAATATTTTACCTTATAAATATATACACTATATATCATATATACATGTTATTTATAGAGTATATGTAGCGTATACATATAGTGTGTGTGTATACATATGCATAGTGTACATATGTGTGTATATACACACACAAACTCACATGGCTCGTATGCTGAGAGGGCAGCATTTATCTATTTAACTGAAGGTCTGTCAGAGCCTTTCAGAACAGCACAAATTACACCAAAGGCCCCAGCAGCCCTGAAATGTTTGGCACAGAAATGATGATGTATTTTGCACTCTTTTCTTCTATCTACTTGGGAACCGTTCCTAATAATCAAGATGTTAAAAGGACACTTTAAGTTGCCCTAATCTTAGAAAATATTTGATAGCAGTGTTTACTTTGAAATGTACGATATTATTTAAAATTATAGATGATTTATGCCATTTGCTCATCTCATCGGGAAGAACACTGCTCCCAGGAAAGGGAATTTATGCTCTATTTTCAATTCTGCTTCCTTAGACCACCTCTTGCTTTTATGCACAGGGACGCTGGTCCCCTTTTACTCCATTTCTCTCTATGAGATTCTGAGCTTCCCCACCCTCTGGCCGCCCATTTTCAGAGCCAGCACCCGCTGAGTCTGCGTGTAGTATTTGGAAGCAGTTGTCTTTTTCCTTTATCTTGCTGAGAGTCTGCACCCAGCAGCACCATCCTACTTCTTGGATTGCCTTTCACTGCCATCTCCTTGTTAATGGATATCAATATACGCTAAATATATCAGCTAAATGAATCATCCCGTTAAAAAGATGTGATGTTGCTGGAAAGACGACCAGCTGTGTGCTAGGTAAAAAGATCGCCCAATCCGTTATTTTTTGAAAATCCTTCTTTATTACCCAATAGGCAGATTCTCAAGTGCCAGCCTCTACCTCTCTTAACTATAGATAGACATTTATTTCTAATAGCATCTTCATTTAGATACCGTTAAATCACAATTCCAAACAGTAACTCGTAACAACCTGTCAAAATACCTCCTTTTCCAATTAGATAGTGGCTCCACCACCCATGCTGTCACTCAAATCAGAAGTCTCACTCTTCCTAATGTGTTCCTAAAGGCCCTCCCTTCTCTCACCTGTTGATAATTTCATTGTAGCCTCCCACCAAAATAATCCATGAGTAACCTCACTTACTTATTAGTTCTGTGCTTCTGTACTTTTTGCCTCATGTCATCAACGGCCAGTCAGCAACATTCGCAGTTTCCTTTTTTTTTTTTTTTTTTTGCACAGGAGTTGCTGTTAAAAATATTAAATTGGACATACATATCTCTTCTACCTAAGAACTTCTTGATTCCTCGTTGCTCACAGTATAAAGTTTAAACTCCTAAAAAAAAAGCATACAGGCCCTAATTTGCACACGTATCTCTAGCCACTCTCTCCTCTGAATATCTTATTCTTTATCCATCTACGGTGAAAAGCTCCTTTTCGTAGAAAATGGATAGCACTTGACCATCTCCAGAAGGAAGGAGACTTAGCAGAATTCTAAACATGGGGCCACTAAGTAAATGCTTATTAAGGTAAATGGTGTATTGGAATTCTCCACCACACCAGCTGCCCTTGACCTCTCTTTCTCAAATTCACGCTGACTGTGGGCATCGGACCCTGAAGCTGGCAGAGGGAAAGAAGCTCTCTGTGCACCTCTGAACAAATGCTGCTGGCCATTGATCCCTGTGGCAGGTGATGCCTGGTCTCTCATGAATGCAATGGGCTGACATGGGAAAACAACCAAGGGAGGAGAGGCCGCAAAGGCAGATGTGATGGTTCAGAGCCCTCTGTGGCCTGGAAGAGTCATCCCACCTTTTCTCGAGCACCGGGGGCCACTGAGGCCAGTAGTGACACTAATGAAACTCACATGGGCTCATGGACTCAGCCATATGTAATTGGTGGTAGAACCACCCTATGCTTGGAATCAGTGAAAGCTGAATATAAAACCTGGAATCACCACTGAGTTTATTATAAGTCCTGGAGAAGTCTTAATTACTCATTCTCATCCCGCTTCCTAAAATGAACTTGGGGATTATAATCCTCATCTCACGGAGTGGTCATGAGGGTTAGCAGATTATGCCTAGCACAGGGTAATCATGCAATAGATGCAAAAGACTGCTGCTTTAAAAAATTATTTTCTCAGGCCCTTGTGTATGTATATGTATAACTGATTCACTTTGCTGTACAACAAAAACTAACACAACATTATAAAGTAAATATATTCCAATAAAAATAATTAAAAAATAAAAATTTTAGAAAAAGAAAAACATAATAGAATAAAAGCTTATTTTCCAGAAATGTTAACATGAACATCATATTTTAAGAGCCAAATTTAAGCTATTGAAACCAATAACTATTTTAGTTAATGTGGATATTTTCAAAGACCCACATCGGAAGACACAAATTAGATTCAGTAAAATATATCTAAGAGTATTTATATCTAAACTTGCATTAATAAGTTATCTTACATGCCAGAAAGTTAATTGTAATATGTTTCCACAAATTTAATAGTAATTCAGAATTTTTTAAAAACATTTAGTCTGCTTTTTAAAGAAGCCAGTACAAAAAGAAATAAGTTTAGAGTTAGAAAAATCTACTAAAGTTTAAAAATTTTTACTCCTTATAAATATGTGTTTAGTCAAATAATTTAACTCATTTTAAAACTGGGATAAGAATGCATTCATCATTGAATAACTCTGGAAACAAAAAATGTGCCTGGGAATTCCAAAAGTTGAGTATTGTCCATTTTTCTACCCATTCTGAATTACAGTTCTCAAACAGCTATTTATAGGTTTTCCTGGAGAAAGAATCTAGAAATATTTTGTAGAAAAACAATAGCACAGGCTTGGGCAATGGTAACTCTTAGCAGATACCCAAAATTTCAATAGAAATGTAAAAACAACAACAAAAAAAAAAGTCTCTTCCGGATTTCAATATCTACCATTTAATTTTATCTATAATCATTTTTATCCCTTAGAACATATCTTTCCATTGTTTAGTTACCAAATTTTAATGTTATTTCAGGTAAAAACACAAAACCAAATTGGTTTCTCCTTATCTCTCCCACTGTGAGGATGTTTACAAAAATCACTGGCAGTAAGCATTTCTCAGACGGCATTTCATCTTCCCACATGTTTTAGCGCATTGGAGAGTGAACATTCTACATGGCTGTATGAAGGGTGTTTTAGCTCATTTGTCAGACTGTGCTTACATAAACCAAATCACCTTAGTTCAAAACAACATCAATGAAAGAGAAATGAAACAAAAGCTCTTCAGCAAGTGTCTGTAATTTGGACCGATCACTTGAGCTCTCTGTGCGTTGGTTGTTGGTTTTCTCCTTAGTGGTTCTGTCTTAGGTTGTCCTAGAACTAAAGGAGTTCATTTCAAAGTGCTTAAAGGAGCTCATGACACCAAATAAGCATTTAATAAGTTTGAGCTAAAATACAAATTTGAGAGACATCAATTGAGAGAGATTGCTTTTATTTAATGTTTGCTTTTGTCTTCTTTTGGGCAGTTTTCCATTAGAGGTGCTTTTTAACTGTGAGAGATTAATAAGTCAGCTGATGGTGAGGGTGGAGTTTAAGCTCAAGATGAGAAAGGAGAAGAGGTCTAGGCTTCTATTTGCTATTTTAGGAACACATATGTAGATACTTGTTATCATAGAAATGTTATTTGTATTTGATGGATAAACACCCTAAACACACAGAGGCTCGGAGGGTGAGTAGCATAGGGGACAGATATAGAATTTAAGTCCAAGTTTTACGATGCTAAGTCAAGTTTTCTTTTACCCTTGACCATGGCTGCCTCTATATACATGACTGTATTAATCTGTGCATGTATTGCATATTATTTTCTACCTATATAGGTATATTTTGGTGACTAAAAGGTTACTATTCAGCAGGCCACAACTTGCACAATTTAATTCAGGTTAAAAAAATACAAAGTAATAAATAACAACATATTAATTAATATGATATACCAGAGGGAAAACTTTAAAAAATCTTGAAATGTAATAGAGTGGATGAGCTTTCCACTATTATTTTCTAGTACTTGCCTGCATTTTAGATAAAGGAATTATATATGTTCTAAAAATATCCATTAGCCATGGGTGTTCTTACTTGCATGCACTGTGTTATATTAGTAAGTAGCTTAAATCATGTCAACATGCAAAATCATGTCTATCCAGTTAGCTACATGATCTCTTCTATTAAAATGTCTAAAGACACATTAGTGATATATTTGATTCTGCATCCTCCGTTCCCCATGTCAAATGACAGGCATATCATTGACGTGCTCTCTGAAAGCCTGCTTCTTTTTTTTTTTTTTTTTTGCGGTACACGGGGCTCTTACTGCTGTGGCCTCTCTTGTTGCGGAGCACAGGCTCCGGGTGCACGGGCTCAGTGGCCATAGCTCACGGGTCTAGCCGCTCCGCGTCATGTGGGATCTTCCCGCAGCGGGGCACGAACCCGCGTCCCCTGCATCGGCAGGCGGACTCTCAACCACTGCACTATCAGGGAAGCCCTGAAAGCCTCCTTCTTAATAAGAGACCTGAGGAAGCAGGCACTGACTGCGTCAAGGCAGTGGAGAAGCATGCTCTCTCTTTACTTCCTCCAATCAAGAAATGGTAAGAAGATCAAGATGTAAGGGAAATTGATAGGGAACCTCTCTTGTGATGCTGAAAATAATCTGAAGTTAACCTTTTGCCAGGCTCACATTTTTTGCATGATTCACTCTCCCTTGTTGAAGCATATGCTCAGAAATGAAAGGGTCATGATATTAGACAGAGTAATGCTTTCGTGGTGCAGATCATACTTCACTCCAATTTAAACCTCGGCCAAAGGCTGCTTAAATAGAGATGGGCTTGAAAACGAACATCTCTCTCAAATGGAAAGTAAAATAAATCTGATTTTAAAGTTGGAGACACAGACGCTGGTTCGAAAATTAATCCCTAGTTTCTTTTCCAAAGAGACAGATTTAGGTCAATCAAAACATGCTCAGCTTTTACAAAACTTGGTCTCGGGTAAAATGAGTTGTCTTAAAACAGGTCCTAGCCCTGAATTTCTTTTCTTGTCTATTTCTTTCAGGTATTGGATTTGGAAAGTCCTTGTACAGAACTGACAATGAAACTTGTATATTGAAGCCTAGTACCTGAATGGGTTTCTAAAACTGGCAAGTGCCATAGACGATATAAATGCATAGTAGTTATTTACTACACACACAAATATGATTGTGTTTCATAATATTTTATCCTGGTGACGATGCTTACCTGTGTAAAGTGTGGCAACCAGATCCAAAATTTAAGTCATATTTCCAAGAATGAAAACAAAGCCCTGACAAAGATGAGCAGCCCAGTAGATCTGGTTATATTAGCCACCAAGTGGCCTGATTCTAATTGGGCCATTAGGTTGCACTGAGCAGCCACCAATCACAGAGTGATCCCCAGAAACCAATTCAAAAGCTACAAAAAAGGTCAAGTCAGTATCCAGCTATAGATACAGATTAAATGACACCCAATCTTATACCTTCATGGTTCACTTTGTAAACACAACAATATTTAACTTTACCATTATTGAAAAAGAAAGACTCTATGGTTGGTTAATGATAGATTTGAGTATATCTAAATCAGTCCTGCTGGAAAGCAGTAGAGTTTCCAGTAAAGAATCTCTTTCTTTAAAAGCCAATGCAAAAGCATTATCAGCATTTAAATTGGACCCTGTGAACTAACCACGAGGTCTGAATTAATGTGAATATTCTTGGAATTCAGCATCTGTAAGCAGCATCTGGAGGGGGTAGGGTGGGATCCCGGTTTTTTTTTTCCCCCCTCCCCCCTTTTTTTTTTTTTTTTTTTTTTGCGGTACGCAGGCCTCTTACTGTTGTGGCCTCTCCCGTTGCCGAGCACAGGCTCCGGACGCGCAAGGCTCAGCGGCCATGGCTCACGGGCCCAGCCGCTCCGCGGCATGTGGGATCTTCCCGGACCGGGGCCCGAACCCGTGTCCCCTGCATCGGCAGGCGGACTCTCAACCACTGCGTCACCAGAGAAGCCCTTCTTCCTCCTTCATTAAACTCCCACCCAAAGATGTCTGAACTAGTGTATTTCAGGGGGTGACCTAAGAATATATTCTTAAATATTTTGATGTATTTTTTAATATGATGATGTAACAATATTACATTGTTAACTGGGGATTCCTCCCTCCAGTCTCAGCCCCTAATTCCGTGGTTCTCAATCCTGGTTCTTATTAGAATCACCAGATAAACTCTGAACTCCACGGATGGCTGACTCCATGGGACCAGTTTCATTGCTTTTGAAGCAGAGCCCAGGTATCAGCAAATCCCCTGCACTGATCACCCTACAGAGTCCGTGCCCAAAACTCCCCCCTTATCTGATTCATGAATTCCTTCAACAACGTGCCAGACAAGAAAGTATTTCCCCACCTTTGAAAAGCCTCTCATGATATGCAATCTCTTTCCTCATTATGAAGTTCGCGTCAGTTTGCATAGGTCCCGTCACAAAAAAAATCAGGTTTTGAAATGAATAAACATCTGCTTCACTGTAACTCATGTTCCTGATTCTACCCACTGCTGCAATCTTCCCACGCTTCCTTGGATCACGTCATCACATAAACGTGGAGAGTTTCTTCCTAAAGCCAACATCTCTGAGGCAGGCTGACCACGCTTCCCTCACAGTTCTGGAGGAGAAAGCAAGGCTGGCAGATCCTATTCACTGAACACATACATATTTATTTGGTATTTATTACCTTCCAGGTGTGCCAGGCTTTAGGAAAAAACAGGACAGGCATGACAGGCACAGTCCAAACCAGCCTGAGGTCCAAACCAGATAGTAGAGGATGTAGCTTGTGAGAGCATGTATCTGTAGTCAAACAGCCAGGATGCCAGCCCCAGCTCTGCTACGTGTTACTTTGTCATCCTGGGCAAGCTATTTCCTTGAACTCCAGAGTTCCTATTTATAAAGTAGGAATAACAGATATTCTCCATATACCCATCATGTGCTAGGTAAAAGAAATATAAAAAAGGCATGGTCTCAGTTTAGTAGAAAATTTTCACGTAAGCACACAATGATAAGGTATACGAAATAACCAGGGTATTCTGAGAAAATCAAGGAAGGGAAGGTCAGCCCTAGAGTGAAGGAAACCTTCCTTGGGAGATGATGTCCCTGGACTTAGGGTCTCAGCACATGACACCAGGGGACTAATAGTTAGGTTGGCCAAAGGCTGACGCCATACCTGCTACCTCCTTACATATCCCTAACTTATAAAACCAAAAGAGATAAGTTATGAGAAACACATGCACATGGCAGGTCAGCTATGTATCTTAGTTCTCATCCTATTGCCATGATTGTCCCCATCCCAAAATGGACAAGACTAATGACAAAGCCTGAGAGCAGAGCTAATCCTTCCAAGAATGGCTAACATACCCCCAGCTGGAAGAACTAAACTGTAGGACTGTCATTGCAGGAAGTACCACTGCAGGAAGTGTAGGACACGTGGGCACTCACCTGAGGAGGAGCTTCACAATGGTTTCCCCTACTTAGTCTTCTAACACACAGCATTAGCCCTATCACTCCCTCTGCAAACATTAGTGGCTTTCAATCCTCTGTAAAATAAATCCACATAAATACACAGGTAGTCCTGACTCTTACAACAATAAATACCTTCATAAATGTCTATGTGTACAGTCTTTTCAAAACATATTCACCTCTCCACTTCTTTTTATTAGGTAATCAATCTTCTGTGTTTAAAATCCCTTCCTCCAAGTTTTGTTGATCACTCCTTTCTACTACAATGGTGTTTCTTAACATGGGGAACATTACAAACTACTGCCTCCGCGGCTTGGGCATTGGGATTTTTAATAGCCACATAGTCAATTCTATTGTGTAGCCAGGTTGAGAATTATTGCTTTACAGCTCAGGTGAAATGTCACCTCTCCCATGCAGCATTCCCTGATTGCACCACCAAGAGAAATGGCCCCTGTTTCTGAATCCCCAGAGCAATCACTTCCTATGAACACTGATCACAGACATCTTCACAATATAACTATTCATGGAAAAAGCACCAGGTCAAATCAGGAGGTTTCTATTTTAGATTAGATCACTTCTACCAAAGCAATCTTAGAAAAGTTAATCTCCGAGCTTTTGTTTCCTCACTTATAAAATAAAAGTTGTACTCGATGATCCCTAGGTGACCATACAGCTCAAGTATTTTGAGAGTCAGCATCTTGTGTCCTAGACAAATCTCCAATTTCCTAGAGGATGGGGACCACATCTCATGTTGTGGTTGTCTCCAAACATGACTAGTGGAGTGATTTAGGCAAATAAGAGATCTTATTTCCTCTGTACCTGCGCCATTACAAGCTTTTTGAGGGAGCCTTTTCTCCCCATTTCTTTGGCTGTTACTAGAAGAATAATTCATCATTCTTCACTCTATTATCTTGTGAGGTATCCATGAGTAAGTACTATGCATGAGGCATTTTGGTAATCACTTCATCTCCATGACACAAGGTCAATTAGAATTCTCAGTGGTAGGCATTATGTCATCCAATGTCTGCTTGTTGGTTGGTTTCCAAACTGGTCTTGTTTGCATATAATATATTTTTTCAATTAAAAAAGTTATCCCAGCATGATGGCGGGAGGAGCTCCACTAACCCACTTCTCACCGTGAAAACTGTTAAAAAAAATATTTAAGGTCTCTGGAAATGGTACTACGTTCAAATAGCAAATGAAGAAACATCTGTTCAAGAGCATTACAATAATTCAGTAAGAAAGACAAGAGTCTGTGACAGTTGAACCCAGACTGCACCTTCCTCCCCATCCCAGCTCAGTGAGGCAGTTGGAGGCTCCAGACACTGCAGCCAGGAACACAGTGTCCCCTGGCCTTGGGCCTTTCTCCCCAGTTCCCTGCAGGAAGCCTTTCTTTCCTGGAGGAGCAGGATACCACTGCCTTCATTGACCTTTTGCAGGGGCTGAGTCTAGGACAGCAACCCCTCATGGACTGGATGACATGCTCTACCCTGAGAGTGGCAGGCTGAGGATGCTGGGTTCCCATAGTCCCTGCCCCCTCCCTAGGTGTTGACTCCATGCTGAAATACAAGCTAGGAGGACCACATGTGACTACTCCCCAGGCCCCACCAACCACTAAGCTGCTGGAGTGCGGTGCCCTCAGAGAGAAGCTAGCCACGGTCCTCAACGCACCCCAAGAGCCCTGGCCCAGAAGGTGCCTAGCGGAAGAAACAGGCCTTAAAAAAGTTATCTCCTGATCTCATCCCAAAGGAACTGCCTTCAAAGGCAACTAAGAATGGAGAGAGTCAAGCCTTGGGGCGCTCGCAAGGATAGTGGAGTTGTGGTGCAGGTAGCTGGAAGCAGTTAGTAAGCCCAATGATGATGCAGCCCCAGCTATAGCCAGTTAGTCTGCAGAGAGAACTGGGGATAAAACAGCTGGAAGGGTCCTCCTGGGGTCAGAACTAACATGAAACATGGACCTCAGAAAGGAATTCATCCACAGAGTCACAATATCTGAAGATCTTCAAATGGCCAACAAGTACATGAAAAGATGCTTGGCATCATTGGTCTTCAGGGAAATGCAAATCAAAAGCACACTTAGATAGCTCTTCACACCCATTAAAATGACTAGAATAAAAAATTCAGATAACAAGTGTCGGTAAGGATGTGAGGAAGTTGGAACAATTGTGCCCTGATAGGGAAGATGTAAAATAGTACAGCCACTTTGAGAAGCAGTCTGTCAGTTTCTATAATGATTCAACATTGAGTTTCCATATGAGTTAACAATTCCACTCCTGGGTATATACACAAGGAAGATGAAAACTTATGACAAAACAAAAACTTATACATGAATGTTTATTAGAAAGATTATTCATAATTTTCCAAAAGGTGGAAACTGCCTACATGTTCATCAACAGATGAATGGATAAGCAGAAAATGATATATCCATATAATGAAATGGTATCTGGACCTAAGAAGGAGTGGAATACTGATACATTCATGCTAATACGTGGATAACCATGAAGACGTTATGCTAAATGAAAAAGCCAGTCACAAAAGCCTACATGTCATATGATTTTTTTATATGAAATATCAAGAATACTGATATTTATAGACACAAACAGCATATTAGTGGTAGCCTAGGGTTGGAGCTGGAGAGGAAGGGGGTGAAAGTGTTCTAGAATTGATGGTGGTGATGGTTGCATGTATCTGTAAATATACTAAAGCCCATTACCTTGTATGTTTTGCATATGTGAATTATATGATATGTCACAAACCCGCGTCCCCTGCATCGGCAGGAGGACTCTCAACCACTGCGCCACCTGGGAAGCCCAATAAAGTTGTTAAAAAAAAGAGCATGTTGGACTTACGGACATTGAAAGAAAAAATATTAAAAGCTGTCAAGATGGTGTCAGGGACTTCCCTGAAGGTCCAGTAGTTAAGATTCCTCACTTCCACTGCAGGGGGCACATGGTTTCAATCCTTGGCCAGAAAAATAAGATCCCACATGACATAGCCAAAAAAAAAAAAAAAAAAAAAAAAAATGGTGTTAGAGGGGAAAAAATCCTCAGGGGTCATATGCTCATGAAGAATAGAGGGAAAGGGAGCAGGAGTTCAGAGCCTGGTGAAGACCTGAGCCCTGGGAAAGGAGAGAGCGATGGAAGGAGAGAGTGAAGGACTGGGTGACAAGACCCTCAGGGTGCATGCAGTTCCGGGGAAGTCTCACCCAGTCCAACGAGGAACTAGGTACAAAGCTGCCTGTACATAAGTTAGGTAGAAGGGGTCCTCATATTACTGAGCTCAGGTTCTGCTGCTTGTCACTCAAGACTCCAATACTGAGAGAAAAGTGTTGGTAAAAGGAAAGATAGCTTTATTGAGGAAGCTGGTAATCTTGGGGAGAAGGTGGATTCATGTCCCAAAGAACCAACCCCCCATTTTCAATCAGGGGGCAAGAGATTTTAAAGGGGAATTTCAGGGGTTCACAGGCAGGGGTGGCGGGCACAACATGTAGAACAGCACAGTCAGCTCTGACAGTCATCTTGAAATTGGTCATGCTGTGATCTGATCAGTGTTATCTTGTTGTTTTAAGTGCAGTTAATCTTCAGTTCCAGGGTGAATTTGTTCCTGTTTCCTTGAGGCCAGTTCTTGGAATTGTGCAAGATGGAGCAGCTTCTGTCATGGCTACAGTCTGTTCATCACACAGTTAACTTCTTCCACCTGTTGGGAGTTTCAGTATCTGCAAAACAGCTCAAAGAATATGGCTCAGAATATCATCTATAGCTCTTGAGGAAGAACTAAAGGTCCTTGACTTTGTTTAATGGCTAAACTATTATTATTTGGTCTCCTTTGACTGTTTTCCTTTGTTTCTGCATTTACTCATTTATCTGATTAAACTTATTCTTTGGCTAAAGTTTTTCCACAGACGAGAGGCAGGCAGAGGACATGGCGGGGTCTTCCCCGGGAAAATTGCTCCATTACACTCATACTGATGTCTCACCTAATCATTGGCTGGGAGCTTCCTGGGAAGAATGGGACCTCAATTCAAATGCTGTGGGGGACCCTAAGGTGTAGCTGCTGGAGGCTATCAGCTACCTTCACTTCTTGCAGATAATCAGCAAGTTCTTCTGTGAGGGGAATTCTGAGCATGATACCTTCATGTCTGCTACAAAGGATGTTGAAGTGAATCATGGTTTGGATCCTGAAATCTTCATTGTAGTGGAAATACCAGGACTGCTGGAAAATATAGTAAACCCAGTGTTATGACTGTACTGAACATATTTCCTAAATCCCAAATTAGCATAAATGACATGACCATGAATTTGTTTTTATTTAGCAAATCGTGTAACACTTACTCCTGTCACATGGATTAGAAATATTTCCTCCTAGCAAAGCTTTTGTAACACTCTAAAAATGCTGCCATATTGACTGGGCACAGCTAGTACACGTTTTTGCTAGTCTTCTTAATATAAAATACTGAAAAGGAACATTAGCTATTTGCCAAGTCTGGTATGAATGCATGGCATATGAAAAAGCAAAAATCTCTCAAACTACTAAAACCCCCAAATTGAAAGAGTTTTCTTTATGGCTGCTGACTCTAGAGGTCTTCCACTTCTAGATTTTCCACTGGTCATGATGATATAAAAATAACTGAGATTTATCAATTCTACTTTTTATAGACTACTTGTGTTAGTGATTGAGCTATAATCTCATAGCTTCAAGTATTCTAGTTTGATTTGGGATGCTGGATCAGGACTCTGCAAACCATTTTTTCTGCTTTACCAGCTAGCTTTCAATTAGGTTTTGCCAAAAGACAGTACAAGAGTGAGAAAGGCTAAAGGAGGTAAAGACTTGTTTTCCTGTTTTTGGAAGTTGTCTTAAAACATGTAACTCTCCTTTCTAAACAACTTTGTTGAGATACAAATCACAAAACTTACAAGTCACCCATCTAATGTGTACAAATCATCACTTATTAGTACATTTGAAAATATGTACAACCATCAAACACCATCAATTTTACATTTCCATCACCTCAAAGAGAAACCCTGTGTTCTTTAGCTGTCACTCCCCTACCTTTGTGTCTCTCATCTCACCCCCAGACCTAGGTAATCACTAATCTAATTTCTGTCCTTATGGTTTTGCCTCTTTTGGACATTTCATATAAATGGAATCATACTTAGACAGACTTTTTAACTTAGCATAATGTTTTCAAGGTTCATTCATGTTACAGCATGAATCAGTACTTTATTCCTTTTTATGGCTGAATAATTTTCCATTATATGGACATATCACATTTTACTTTCCATTTGTCAGTTTATAGACAAGTTGTTTTTACCTTTCGGCTATTACGACTAATGCTGCTATGAACATTCATGTACAAGTTTTTGTATGTGACAAATGTTTTCATTTCACTTGGGTACATGCCTAGGAGTGACATTGACAGGTAACTCTGTGTTTAATCATTTGAGAAACTGACAGATTGTTTTTCAAAGTGGCTGCACTATCTACATGCCTACCAGCAGTGCACAAGATTCTGAGTTCTCCACATTCTTGCCAATGCTTGTTATTGTGTGGCTCTTTTATTCTAGCCATCCTAGTGAGTATGAAATTGTATCTCACTGAAGTTTTGATTTGCATTTATCTGATGACTATTGATGCTGAACAACTTTTCATGTGCTTGTTGGTAAGCCATATGCATACTTGAAAAAAATGTCTATTTAGATCCTTTGTTCATTTTTTAAAATTGGGTTATATGTCTTTTTATTATTGAGTTGTAAGAGTTCTTTATATATTCTGGTTACAAGTCCTTTGTACATATATGATTTGCAAATATATATTGGGAAATGTTCCTTCTTCTTCTTTTTAAAAGTTTGTGAAGAGTCAGTATTATTTCTCCTTAAAATATTTGGTAGAATTTGGCAGTGAATCCATCTGAATCTAGGCTTTTCTTTGTGTGAAATGTATTTTTTGTGGTTAGAGATTGCTGATTCAATCTCTTTACTTGTTATAGGTCTATTCAGATTTTCCGTTTCTTCTTGAGTCAGTTTTGGTAGTTTGTGTCTTTCTAGAGATATGTCCATGTTTTTTCTAAGTTATCTAATTTGTCAATGCACATTCATAAGCTGCATCTTCATTAGATCCGTGAGTCTCCTCACAATTATGTTCTACCACATCCACCCTGTTCTTGAGGACAACCTTCACCTTGAACTTCTCCAAGCTCTGTTCCTTCAAGAAGAGATTAACAGCTATATAGTCTTTGGTCTAGTCAACCCCCTCCCAGGCAAAATCCCTGAGCCAGGACTCCGAGGTGGGAGTAGTGAGAGTGAAAAAGCTCTCTATAGTGATATTCTGCTCTAAATGCTGAGAGTCTGATGGAAAGAGGAGAAACAGTAGCCTTGTCCTTTTAAATTCCTCTCCCAGCATGGACCTTCCCACCTCACAAGTGAGGGAAAGGACTCTTAAGCCCCAGAAATAGTCTTGTCAGACCCAAGGGTGCCGGGTGAGGAAAGGCAGCCCCCTACCTCTTGACTGCACTTGCCCAGGACTCTTCTCCAGCAAAAGTCAGCTGGGGGCATGTTGAGAAACTCTCACATCCTGCTCCTGAAAGGAATAAAGCCTTCCAACTAGGAGCTGAGGGAGAGAGTCAAAAGCCCTGTGTGCTTGGCTATTGCAGTCTGGAGTGGAGTCTTTGCCTCACTGTGCTGAGACAGGCAACGATGGAGAAATCTTGGTTCAAATATCACAGACTCTTGCTGTCTTCCCAAATTTTGTAGATTATTTTGAATATGTATTTCCTCACTTGCTGTTTTTCCTTAGGACCATTTTCAGACCCTTTGGATGGTTGCTTTTAGAGCATTTATTGTCAGTTTTACAAGAGAGTGGGTCAGTGTATTTCCTCAGGCCGTCATGCTGGACCTTGATTTGCTGGCCACTGTTTCTTGGAGGACCCCAGTGACACACCCCTCCACCATTGTTCTTTTCCTGCAGCCTGGAGAAAGCAGCATTGGGCACATTATCTGCGTGAGAGGGAAGACATTTCAGTAGTAGTTACTGTCAGTTCATCTGACTTTGTAAGAATGTTTCCTAAGCAGCAGCCTGCCTTTATATATAGAAAAACAGCATCAACTGAGCGCTCATTTCTCACGGCTCCTGACAGTCGCAGGGCTCAGCCACTATGTTTTAACACTGCTCAGCAGATAATAATCTTCATTTTGGCAGAACCTGAAAATGACCTTGATGTTTACAACAGCAGGAAAAAAATGGTGAGATGACTGATGACATTAAAAACAACAATTAATGGCAAAGAAGAAAAAATTCCCTCTTCTTTTAATGCACACATATTCTTTAGTAAAAGTAAAAATTCATAATCCCTTGCTGAAAACATTGTATGCTACTTTCAACTTCTCATTTCAATATATTTTACAACACTGGAAAGAGTGTTTTTCAGGTTTTAAACACATAAATTATGCTTCATTTTTGAAATTGAGGTTGAAAACACAGAGCTAGAAAAATATGATTAAAAATATAATATTTTATATGTAGGCTGTGCAATAGGATATTCATTTTGTAACCTCAAAGCAAAAGGCTTTTTAAACCGCCTTAAAAGCCTCCCTTAAAGGTTAAAAAATAAATTGTCAAGTGTTTCTTTAGAGTTTCTATTGAACTTTCTAATTTTATATTTTATCTAATAAAAGAGATTCATAAAACTACCCATAAATTACCCCATGAAGGCAAAACCACCATTAACCATATAAATCAAGTGAGGATTAAATCGTGTTTGGCTATTCATAACAAGCTTTGGCTGTGCATTATCCAGAATGGAACTAACACGCACTTTGACTTTTTCTCTGGTGTAATTTATAGAAATGTGTTCTTTTTATGACTTCCATAGCTTTTATTCTTTATTTTCTATTGATTATAAGTCAGCCCGGTTTGCCTTGGGACATGCAGTTAGCGATGATTCAGATTCAGGTCTGCTACCACTGTATTTAGCTAATGTAAAGAAAATCAAACAGATGACTCTCGAGAACTACTGGGAAAGCACCAGCTAACCTTAGGTAATTATGCTTGTTTATGATGTATTGTGGTTTTGATAATAAAAGCCATTAACTAATGCCCACTCAACTGTGATCACCATATATAACAGAACACATCTCAGAAAAGCTTGCACTCTCTCTATGCAGGTCATGTCCTAGAAATTAGTACAGCTGGAAAAACAAACCCCTTTTTGTAAACTCAGTAGGTCATAGATACCTATTTATAAAAATACTAACTGTATATTATAGATTATATAGGTTGTATATGGAGAGATTATATAGAATATATAAAATTCATAGAATATGCTATAAACATTTTTTTAATCTAGCTCTGCTGTACCTCAAGTACTTGAGAAATCAAGATCAACAAGGTTAAGGTAAGAAAAGGTAGAGAGAGAATCTGTAACTATATTGTCAGTTATGGTAGAATTTTGGTCATTAACTGCCCTAAACTTCACCATTCTGAAGAGTTCAGGAGACAAGTCAGTAATATCAGAATCTCTTTTGATCCTTTCTCTTGTGTGAATAGATGAACATTATTAACAGTTTCACCCGCATAAACACAAATAAAACAACTCACTGTTATTGCAAAAGGAAAATGGAATCAGTAATGTAGTCCATAGCTATTTGAGCTTTCTCCATTTAAAAGATTATTTTTTTAATAAACTGGTACTATACAAAGAAACTTGAACCATTTATGGCCCTTCTTTTCATAATGATACTTCATGTGACTCTCCTAAAGAACAAATACAAATATAGGAAAAAATTATGCAAAAAATGTACATCTCACCTTCATGTAGATTAATAAAATATTGGAAACAGCTTATGGTTCCAACTGCATGAGAGTGACTAAGTATGTTTTGATGTTTCCAGTTAGTGGAGTAATGTGGAGAAATTTTAAAATAATGTTTATAAAGAGTTTACAGTTGCAGAGAAAATGTATATGGTATATGTATGGAAAAGTGCAGGAAACACAAATCTTTAGACAAATTGATAACTGTCTAAGCACTGAAAGGATCATAAATCAATGTTATAGAAATACAAGAAAGAAATATTTGCCTTTGAGTACTGAGTTATAGATAATTACTTTTGTCCCTTTCTGTGCTTTTCTGTATCTTGCAAGATTTCAAAATGAGTATATACCTTTTGAAGGGGGGGTGGTTATAAGGATTTTGTAATTCCGATTAGTACATAACAAGCCATTTGTTCTAATTTAGAGAGCCACTTAAAGTCAGGGAAATCAAAGTACTGCAGGATTAAATTCATTTCAGTCCCTCAGCTGTTCCCATATGCGATTACAGCTACAGTGTGGGGCTGTGAATTGTATAGGTACCACAAACTATAAACTAAGAAAAATAAAGGAGGGTAGGAATGGCAAATAAAATCTGGTAAGAGAGTTGCCCTTTTATAGCATTGTGGAGAAGGCTCTTACTGAAGGCATATATCCTATGGAAGACAATTCCAGACAGGAAAACAAAATCAAGTGCCCTGATGTCAGTGCAAACTAAATGTAGGAACAGAGGGAAACCAAGGCAGGACAGGTTAGGTCTAGTCTGGAGTCTGGGAGCAGAGCTGAGACTAGGATAGCCTTCTGTGGAAGAACAGATTTTTGAGTTAATTCCTATAAAAATGAGTGGATTTACAAAACAGAGAGAGAGAGAGAGAGAGAGGTGGGGGTTCCAGGTAGTGGGTGCAGCACGTGCAAAGGCATAGGGCAGCATGCAGGCAGAGCTGGAGCAGCAGTCTTTGTGTGTGGCTGGGTTGTAGGGTCTGTGCAGGAAGGAGGAGAGGAAAACAGGGGGAGTGTGGCTTTAACCAGGAAGCTGAGAGTTTACCCTATAGGCAGTGGGAAAGCACTGAAGACCCATAAGACCACAGGCAGCAGCGTATATGATGCTGAGATCTGCTTCTGAAAGCAAGGAGAGGCAGATTCTCAGGTCAGTTTCACAGTAATACAGAGAAAGGTAAGAGAAGAAAGGTAATAAGGGCCAAACCCGGGTAGCACAGGAAATGATCTGAGAGTCATTAATGAAATGTAACTTACAGCTCTGAGCAATCAACTGAATACTCAAATACTGAGAATGAAGGAGAGGATGTAGTTCAAGAAAAGAGGGAGCTCCGAGGGAATCTGAAGTATGCCTAAGTTCGTCTGGAGACCCAGTGAGCCTGAGTTATTTTCCTGATGTGTGAGGGGCAGAAGACAGAGCCCATTTCGGGTGTCACACATAAGAGCATCTCCCATAAAGCTGGGACTCTTTGTGAGGACATATCAAAAGTAAACTTCCTCTGCATCTCCACTCTGCACTGTGACCAAATGGAAAGCTAATTTTCACACTTAGACATAATCTTGTTAAAATGCAGAAAAACAAAGGCAAAGAGAGCATCTTGAAAGAAGCTAGACATAAAAGACATATCTGGAAAAGGAGGAACAGTTACACTGACACAATTTTTAGTATCAACGATGAAACAGATTACTAAGAAAAAGCAACTCTCAACCTATGGACAAAAAAAATCATTCCAAGGCAAAGAAAAAATGGGAGAATTTACCATCAGCATATCTGCCCTAAAAGAAATTTTAAAGGTTATATTTCAGGTAGAAAGACAGTAATCCCAGATGAAAGTTCAGAGATATTACAAGAGATAAAGAATAAAGAATTGGGGGCTTCCCTGGTGGCGCACTTGTTGAGAGTCTGCCTGCCGATGCAGGGGACATGGGTTCGTTCCCCGGTCCGGGAAGATCCCACATGCCGCAGAGCGGCTGGGCCCATGAGCCATGGCCGCTAAGCCTGCACATCCGGAGCCTGTGCTCCGCAGCGGGAGAGGCCACAACAGTGAGAGGCCCGCGTACCGAAAAAAAACAAAAAAACAAAAGAACAATTACATATAATCAGAAAAGGAATAAAAGGGACTAAAATATTCTAGTGTCTTTCTGCTTTGGAAGGAGGATAAATATACCCATAAATTTTATGCTCTGACAAATTAGGAACACGGGGTGTAAATTCCAGGTTAAGTGCTAAAAGAAGAGAAAGGGAATGTAGAGCTCCCAACGTCGAAGAAGAAAAGAAAAGAATGATAAAAATAGTCAATCCAAAAACAAAATGAGAGAAGAGAAAAAGAAACACAGGACAGGTGTGAGGGATGGTACCAGAGAAGATGGTAGATGGAACTCCAAAGCATTAAATTGAAAGTAATGGAGTAAACACAGCAGGGAAAAGGCAAATAGAATCTGACTAAATTTTAAGAAACCACTAAATGATTTTAGCGAGAAACCTCTAAAAAATAAGGAAAAAAAACATCTTAGCAATTTTCCACCGAGACAAAGTTGGTATATAAATTTGAATATCAGGCAAAGTACCCTTTATGGAAAATAATTATCATTATGAAATATACTTCCTAAATGATGCAGTGTTAAAATTACTGGAATGATATAAGAATAGTAAGTGTGCGTGTGTCTAATACTATATCCTTAAGGATGTGGTAGATACTACTATATCTATATTCATCTATTTATCATCTATCATCTGTCTATCCATAGGCCGACAGGAATGCAATGAACCTAGAAGTATAATTAATTCAATTCTGCACGTGAAAACCAATTAGAGAAAATAGGCGTTTTCCATCCTTACTGCCCTGAGACTGGACGGTAAGGAGATGTGCCCTGAGAGAAAGCACATCCAGTGGGAGCAGTGGGTCAAGACCCACGGGGTTCAGGGGGACTTCCATAGTAAAGGAGACGGGAGTGAAATGCTCTTAAAAAGGAAAAAAAAAAGTCAATGAGGTCAGAGAAAAGCACCCACCATTGGGGGTGCTATGGGAGAATCCAGGCTCTCCTTCCCAGGGCGGCAGCTCTGTCTCTGCTCTAGCTGCCCCCCATGCCTGCACCCAGAGGGGGCCCCCCTTCCTGACCTTTCCCCCCCCCCCCGGGAAAGGCAGGTTTTGCCTCTTCTTTGGTGCTGGCTCGCATCTGGGGACGTCTTGGACTGGGCAGTGTCCACCCTCCTTTGGCAGAAACAAAACCCATTGTACCACCAGGACAAGGTCCATCTCGCCTCCTCAGAGACAGACAGCTTTGCATCTGACCTTCCCCAGAAGCAGCAAAGGCGTTTCCAGTCTCCGAGCCTGGAGGTCTTCCTGCCCCTCCCCAGCCGCGAAGGAGCCTAGTGGCTTCTGAAAGGCGTCGGATCCGAGTCCCCTTCTCAGCAGCAGCCGATCAGCACCTGCACGCCTGCGCCACCAGGGGGTGAACCTGAGTGAAGCCCGCCCTGGGTCTGGGGTCTCAAGTTCTCTGCGCTGTGACCTCGGCCCGCACTAGGCAACTCAGGACCCTGAGGATGTGTTGGCTGCTTTCATGTATCAGTTTCCCTGGCTTGCTAGGCTTTGCTGAAGGCAAACGCAGTCCTGCATCCCATCTGTCCGTGGTGAGGCTTGTCAGCTCTGCAGTGGACTATGGTTGTATTCTGTCTTGGATTAGATTTTTCTTACTCTGTGGGCATGAGCCATGTTTTCTGGCTGTTTTCTACAGCCAGATCCTCCCTAGATGTTTTTTGAAGGAAAATTTTCAGACATCAGGTCCCTCATTCCTCATTCATAAATTCAGATTCTTTTTTATTAAACACATCTGAACATCAAGACCAATTCTGTGCTGAAACAGGCTGTTTCCTGAGAGAATTGCTGACTTTCCTAAGGTGTTCTACGCTCCCTCAGAAGACCTGGAGATGCCTGGATTTCACCAGGACACAGAAATATTCTCAAGCCCACCTTCTAAGAGGTTGCCAGTTATGAACTGCCCTCTCTGTTCCCGTTCCTGGGAGTGAAGGTGGAGGTGGGAGCGAAGGGCAGTATTTTCTTCTTTGCAGGTGAGAAAATCTTATAAACGGTCAGATTCTTTTGACTCAGAATCCAGGGTGACTGTGTCATCTGCTGAGGTCTATACTGAGTCAAAAGTCATTTCGTTTATAATAACTCACTTTCATTGACACACCTGGTTGTGTCAGGCTCTCCACAAACATTTTCTCGGTTGCAAGGAAGGCAGAGTTGCAGCGACCCTTCTGAGACGCAAGGGTGTCAGATTTGCACACAGCTATCTCTACCCAGACGCTCACACCTGGTAAAGCCACCCTCACTCGCTGCTCTGCCTTACGAGGGGGGCACCCAATCTGGGGACTGAAGTGGGTAAGGGGCAGGGCTGAAGCCCAGCTGGGTCCATCTAAGCCATTACCAGTGAAAGCTTGCACCCCTGCCTCCGCAAAACCCCTGCCTTTCCTAAAAATCGTAAAGAAAGAAAATGAAGCAGCTTGTGTTTTTCTTATAAAAATAAATAAATGGCCACAAATAAAAGGCTTTAGCTCTGCACTTAAAAGCTAAGGGGAGGGAAAGGTTATATTTTTCCATACTCAGGTGTCCGCATGGTAACATGAAAAATCCTTTCTACTCTGCAAACCACCCTTGTGCTATCAAGACTCCCCAAGAAATGTTTGCCTGTTTGCAATCTTAGGTGAAAGGAAAATAGACCTATATATACAACGCTTTCGGAATGTTTACATTTGAGAGCTTCTATTCTAGGAAAATCAACTCTTTTATCTTGCTGCCTGCGATCTCTCTCTCAAGGGGAGATAAAGGAGCTGCTACAAACCAGCTCAGGGCCGGATGATTAACATCTGGAGGGCACTGGGCTGTGAGAGGTCCTGATGGCTGCAGCGCTGGTCTTTGTTAGCTTTGGGTGTTTGCCCTGGAGAACCCTGTGCTACGTTTCCAGTGTTACAAATGAAAGCACCAACTTGGATGACACACAGAAAATGGGATTGCAATAATTCCGGGAATTATTGGGAACGATAATGGAAAAGGTGCATTTGAGAGAGACATCCTTTTATTCAGCAAGTGTCAGCAATTCTGTGCAGCCCAGACTCATTCTTTAGAAGTCCTAACAATCATGTTTACAAGTATGTAACAGCTAACATAGCCGGCAAGGAATGGATAAAGAGGTATTACTTTTTGCTTACTTAAAACAGGAGATCCAACTGTGTCTATCTTTGTGTACTTTATAAACCAACAATATATTAAAAAAAAATAAGAGTCAGGGGAGAATCTTCCCATGAACTGTAAAGTCCTGATGGTTAAGTCTTTCTAACCTCTATCAGGGCTGTGCATTAAATGAATATAGCATAAGGCAATAAAGAGAGGAAAGAGAGGCATATACAGTCAAGACCACACTCTTCCTAAGACGTGCCTGCAAATGAATTGCCCTCTTTGTGACCCCACAGACTCCACATGCAGAGGACCTGATGTGGATCATTCAACAGCGTCATGAAAACCCCAAAGTCACAGGCTGCTCCCCGTTTATCTTCCTATAGCCAGAACTCAGCATGTTACCCAGAAGGTAGTGGTTCCTTGATAATCATAAACAGTAGTACAAATGAATTAAAAGCAGCGATGAGAAACACAAGACACACAGCCCTCTGAGTGGATTTTGGTAACAGGCACATCATATGAAAGGGAAGAAATTACAATTTCATGTCCTGGGCTCTCTGCAGACATTATACATTTAACTTGAACAGCCCTGTGCAATGAGAATTATCAGCCCTTTTATTAAAACGAGGAAACTGCAGGTCAGAATGGTTAGGTGACACGGGACCCAAGATAAGTGACAAGAAGAAAGGGGACGGGTGCAGAGGTGAAGACACACAGATGTGCTTCTGGCCAGCGCACAGAGTACCCTCTGAACGCAAGAATGAGAAGAGGAAAGCTCGAACATCAGCTGAGTTTGAATCACGGCTCTTTCACTTACTAACTGGGATTTCAAAAAGTTAAACAACCTGTGTTTTCTAGGCTCTCCATTAAGATAGAGGAAGTATTATTTACCTCATAGGGTGTTCTGTAAATGAGGTGCAAAGTATCTACTTGGTACATTGGGGCAAAGATAGTACTTAATAGATAATAAGGATTAGTCACTTGCTTCAAGTCGTTATCATCATAGGGATGCCGTCTAATCCATAGGTGAACCAAGCTACCGAATGAGGAATGTGGTGTGGCAACTGGTTTTAGTGCAGATCTTCACAAGAAAGGCATCTGTGTTGTATAATATTTGTAATGAACATTGTAAAATAACTCCGAAAATTCTAAATGTGATCAAACCTCTGCAAGTCTACTCTGTCAACGAACATGCAAATGTTCCCTTGTTTCCTGGTCTGAGTACAGGCTGGTCATGAGACCAGACGTTTCTATGAGTATATTTTGTCATGATGACACCAGGCAGTTCTTCAGGTGACACCACACAGCTCGATACCTGTCAAATGATCTCATGGGGTGAGTTTCCAATCTTCAGGCTTTGCTGATTTGTATCTCTGCAGTCTGGCTTATGTCTGCTTATTTCCTCACCAAAGTGGCTATCATTACAATCTAATAATTCAACATTGATTTTGAGATAAAATCTTGCAGGTCTGGGTACAGAAGTGAGAAGCTCACTTCTTTAGCAATAGCAACTATGGCGGAAGGTGTTCCTAGAACTCCTGTGTTTAATAAAGTTACAGAAAAGGCTACAACAGTGCCAGGAGAAAAGAGAACATCAGGCAGTTTATTATTAAAAACAAGGTAACCCAGTTTGCTTAAAGAGCTGTGTGTGCACTGTGCACCCAGAAGGACTTGATAAGTTCACACAGGTTTCTTGGAGGGCAACACAGCATCCAAGGAAATATTCAGAAGTTAGTTTGGGACAAGTACCATATTGGGTCCATGTGGCACTCTCCTTAGGATGTATAAGAAGAAATGCACCTATTACATTTGATTCCAGAAATCATTCCACTGCTGTCCATTCAAGGCGCATGGCAGGATGGATGCAGGGTGCCTGCTGGGGCATGCCTCCGAAACTCCGTGCAAGCCTTCCTGCCCCTGGAATGCCTTCTGCCCGCTGCCCTTCTCAACTCACATTCACCCTTTAAAACCAAGCTTCAATTTCATTTGCAGGTGGAAGAATTTTTTTGACTTTCTGGAAAAAATAAATCACACCACCTGTGTTGTTTCATTGCCTTGTAAATACGAACTTTGACACATTTATCACCATATTTTGACATTTATTTTTTTAGAAGTCTATGTGGAATATATATTAGACACCCAGTAGTAACTTGTTGAATCAAATAACACCTTTTCTCTCAGGTGGTGACATGATAAGTAGCCTTACATAGATGAATGCTTAGACATTTAGACTCAACTCATAAAAGATGGCTACTTTGTTCTGTATTCATTTATTCAATCATCCAATTAAAAAATTATGTGAGCATCTATTATATACCACATATGAGGCAAATCTCTGGAGCCAAAGAAATGAATTAAGCTTTCTTATTCTATTCATTAAGTTTGGTGAAGAAAAATATTTCCATTGTTAAAAATATTTTTTGAGAAAGCATCACAGATTTTTCATAGGCAAGTTTTTCATAGTGTAGATTGACTAATATTTTTAATATAATTACTCTTCTAAATAATAGTGTAAATATTTTTGTTTGTTTTTAGAAAGAGGTTCTAATCGAGTTTATTCCCTTGAAGATATAGAAAGCATTTCAGTCGTTATGAAAATTAAACATCCCAGAGCCTGAGAACAGAATTAAATTCTCATCTCTGTTAACTTAGATTTGCTGTCCACTCTCGTCAGGAAGTCTGAATACAGAGCAAGATGTAATAACAGCTGTTCTTTTCTTGGAGTTCCCTGTGTGAACAGCATGTAAACAAAGAATAAGAAGAACATCTCTCTGAGTTTTGGATTTCTCATCTGTTAAACAAATGGGTTGGTGAAGGTTAGATGCATCCCTTCACGTAAGGGACTCTTCAATCTGCGTCTTTGTCTCACATACACTGACACAACCACCACCAGCTTCGAGGGGTGGGGGAAAGATAGAGGACCAAGGAGAGCAAGGGACAGAGGAGAAGAGAGAATGCAGCCTTTATAGAATCTTACTCCACTGGGGCCAAGTCCACTTCCATTTGGGCAGCTCAAGCAGGGCTCTGTTTTCTAAGATAAATAACTGATGTGAAGCTGAGATCCAGATCTATGTCTCTCTATATCTAACATCTGTGTCCACATCTATGCCTATCTATCTATCTATCTAGCAATACATACTGAAACTCAACAAAAAAAGACAGGTGATAGGAGAGGGTGATATAGAAACCATCACAGGTTGAGTCTTTGCTGGCTACTCCCAATCCTAGAGCTGTGTTGTGGGAAAGTGATTGTGATAACTCATATTTCAAATGTGTCCAGGGACCACACCTTGAGAATGAAATATATAGAAAATGAGACCAAACTAAATGAGCAATGCCCATTCCATGTCCCCCAAATCCCCTTTCTCATCAGTAAAAATGTACCATAGCAACAAATTTTCTCCACCTAAATTTTTCATGTAAACTTTTACAAGCATTGTTTTCCCTTGTGGAGTTCAAGCTTTTGTAGGGCATCTCTTCATTAGGCTATATCTATTCTTGGGTGAATGAGGTAAATGAGAAACAGGAAAAAAATCTGTAAAAACCCAGATATACTCAATATGACTTTATAAATGACCACTGTTGCATTTAGAACTTAGTGTGTAAACTCTGTGTATGGGCTTTGCCTGAACCCCTTTTAGGTACTAAGATTTTTCCTGATTATTTGCCTTCTGATCTCTATATTTCAGCTCATGAGCCACCTAACAGGCTTTGCTTTGAGAAATGGAGACACTCACAAGGGTTTTACCATAATATTTTGCCAACTCTATTATGGGAGATAGCAAATCCCAAGGAAGCACCTTTTCAAATGTGTGTCTCTTGTTGACCCTACTTTCGTACCCTTCTCTAACAATTACCAAGGGATACTCCCCCTCTATAATGTATGAATTTCTTCCATGATAGAAAAACTATATGCACAAATCTCTTGAATCGTTCTCTTAGACTAACTTGTCAATGCTGCTTAAAAATGAACTTTTTTTTCTTAATGGAATAGTTTTGGCAGTAGATTGGTTCTTTCTCAAAGATCTAGTTCAAAGATCTTTTGTGTGATTCACTGTGAGTTCATAGACGTGAAGATCAGAGGAAAATCAGCATTTACAAGCACCTATGTTGTACCAGATCCTTAACACTCATCACAAAGCTTACAAGCACAACCTGTAGTTGGCATGTCTGGTCCCATTTCACAGAGGAGGAAACCAAGGCAGACACTGGAAGAGTAACTTACCAATTTCACACAGCCAGAGAGGATGGTTCAGGGATTCAATCTGGGCGTGTGAAGTTTCAAAGACTCCACTGAGTGCTACCGTACAGGTAAATGTACAGTGAGATAAATAGTATTCAAGGCACTCAGTCATAGTTTTCTAACTTGATCCAGAAAAATTACCTCCCCTGCCTCCAAATACGGTTCATAATCTTTTCCATTTGAATTTGAAGATGCCTCTGTTAGTCAAAAAGATGCATGATAATGAACTATCTACATCAAGTAACTGTTAATCAGAGTTTCTGCATAAAAATCATGAATCCTAGCTCAGGGTTTCCCTCAGCACAAAAAAACGTAATACTCCTTTTTTTCCTTAGTTGCATCCTTCAACATAGGGTCTCAAACCTGCTGTCCTATCCTGCTATAATACTCACTGGAAGATTCAGATCACTCTTTTATTGGCATTTGCTAAAGACTTTCCTGGTATATGATTTTCAGTTGAGTGCCATGGTGATGCAAACATAAATAGGAGAAAATTTCTGATCTTAGTAGCCACCAGATCAGAGGAGGATATGAAATGACTACCCATGATTAGCAGGTATCACATATTAGCTACTATTACATAAAAGTAAACAATGTCACAAATGAGATAACATAAAAGGCCATGAGGCCTTAGAAGAAATGATTCAGGGTGAAAATATCATGAGCATCTTAATGGAAGAAAGTAGCACATGTGCTGTACTTGAATGTTGTGTCCTTAAATTCATATGCACCCACTTCTGACATGTGCAGGGTGAACTACTATGTTACAGGAAGAAAATATTAACTTTACAATTCTCTTAATTTTTATTTAAAACAAAGAAAAACCTCTTTTTATTAATATTGGATTTACTATTGAGACTGGTACTTTCACCCAGAACCAAATGTCGTATTTGACACTTGAGTCATCCCTGGGGAAGGATGGGTTTCCAGGACCCAGTGGGACGGAAGGAAACCTTACTTCCACTGGCTCATCTGTCCTACATGTATACAGCACAGAGCACCTAGTTAATAAGATTTACACATTAGATTATTCTCTGTTAATTAACAGAGAAATGTAACAATATTACCATGTCCTCAGTAAGAGCATGGCAGAACCCAGATTTCTTCCACTCTTTTTTCAGGTTCTGTTAGGGTCCCACTGTAGACAATGACAGCCTAAAACCCCAAATGACCAGTAAGACTTTTTTATTATAGATTTATAGCCCCCATTATTCATTTTATGCTTCAACCTAAATGGATATTGTGAGCTTGTATAGTTAACATGTAAGTATGCGTAAAATGTATTGGTGGATGGATGAATGAATAGTTAAAATCTAGAATTTATGTTTTTTCTTTACAATCTAAGTAAACTGAGATTAAACGTTAAATGATTCAGGTCAAGAAACCAAATAGACTGTTATAGAAAAATCAATTTAAGAATACTAGGTCATAATGATAGTACATGTATTTATTTTAAAAATAAATGTATGGGGCTTCCCTGGTGGCGCAGTGGTTGAGAGTCTGCCTGCCGATGCAGGGGACACGAGTTCATGCCCCGGTCCAGGAAGATCCCACATGCTGCGGAGCGGCTGGGCCCGGGAGCCATGGCCGCTGAGCCTGCGCGTCCGGAGCCTGTGTTCTGCAGTGGGAGAGGCCACAACAGTGAGAGGCCTGCGTACCGAAAAAATTTAAAAAAAAAATTAAAAAATAAATAAAAAATAAATAACTGTACGTAAATTGCATGGTGTGAACCAAAGATTTTTTTTTTTTAACCAATAAAGTTAGATGAAGTTTGGAGATAATTGCCTAAAGAGATGGGCAGTATTCCATACTGATCCAGAATATTCCATAATGATCCAGAATAATTTGCAAATGGCTCAGGTCACCCTAAAGCCTTATTCAAGTCAGCATTCCTAGCATTGAGCATCACACCTAGTAAGAATGGCTGTTTAAAAATTAATTATCAAATAAATGTTAAAATAAAATAGGTATAGTTACATGATAAATATTTGAAATAGTTTATATTTTCTTTTTAAAAAAGATACTTGAGGAGAGCAAAATTACTATTCTAGATTGTCAGTAAAATGAAAATTGAAATGACTTTAATAAAAAGAAGCAAGTATTAAGTCTTCCAAAACATATGTATATATTTATATAAACAACATAAAATATTGTTACTAGATTCAACAGTTAAAATTTTATCAAGCATATTTTTGTATCTTCTTTCTTTTTTCTCTTACAGTCATTATTTAACATCAAAATCATAATGTTTAAGTAATTACTCATTTTAATTACTTTAGGCAATGGAAGATATTTATACTTTTAACAACAAATTCTTAATTAGCATATTAATCAAAAGATGAATAATTTACAAGTTCAGTAACGGATATGAATTATTCTAAAAGAGGCCTTGTCCATAAGGAGCCTGGAAAGTTTATCAATTTTTTGAGTAGTTCCTGGGTATCTAACCAAGAGTACCACTAACTATTCAAAGGATTATGAAGAAAAATGAGAGTAAGAATTTCAATGGATCAAGGACATTTAAAACATCACCCAAGCTCACTCTCTGATATCTCACTTGGCTCTGTCTGAAATCCAAAGCAAAAAGGAGAAGCAATTATCCCCCGCTTATCCTTGAAACCATGACCCAGCAGCACCCTGAGATGGTGAGATAGATGGTCATCTACCTCAACCCAATGTACACCGAGTTTAAGAAGACCAGAGCTGTACTCAAAATGAAGCTAGTTCATGCAGTGCTTGTGAAAGCTCACTCATAAGAGCTGAGGACAGATGTGGCTGAGATTTAAAACAGGATGTTTTCCCTGTGGTCCAGTGTCAAACTCTGCAGGGACTTATAAGCCAGTAGGACAGCTTCTCATCCTAAGACGTGTTTTCCTATCCTTAACACAATAAAGCATCCCAAACAATTTAGACGCCGTTAAACAGTAGCATGCAAGCCATGACTGTCTGTATGAGAGAGTATATGTGTGTGTGCATGTGTGTGAGCTGAAGAAGAGATCTTTTCCAGTGAAGTCTTATATTTAGAAGCACAAAAATTAACGTAGAACAGGTTGATTTTGGACCGAACTGAGGGTCCAGCCATACCTCACCTTACACAGCCACACCATGATGGGTACTGTGATGCTCAGTAGATGTTAATATAAGCTGCATGTTTGACCCACATAAGTGGCGGGTGAATCTTTGTCCTGGTTCTAGCCCTCGCTCAGGTATTCAGAAAGGACACCCGCTGTCTTTAGAAGACTACTGACCTTAGAACCAATGTCACTTAGAACCAACAAAGGCCCACTTAGCAGAAATTCTTATCCTGAAAATGGCAAGAATTCTTAAAAGTTGAGGCTGTGCCTGGGGGCAAAGTCACACTGTGAGGCCCTTGGATGACCCCACTAGCCACTGCCCGCTGAATTCTCCCACAGAGGCAGGCTTCTTAGTGGTTCGCACAGTGCTGCCCGGCAGAGGTGAAGCCCAGCTGGTCCTGGTCTCCACAAGGCCAATGAACCGATGGCATGCGGTCTGGCTCTGTCTTCCTACAGGATGACTGAGACTGGTGACCCGCTGTGACAACCGCTGGAGTTTCCAGGAGAACCCTGCTTTGCTCATCAAGCCCACGCTTCTTTAGAGCCATAGTCCTGAGTTTCTCTCCTCATTTTTTCAGCACATGAATTTTTTTTTGAATTATTGAATTTTTTTTTATACAGCAGGTTCTTATTAGTTATGCATTTTATACATATTAGTGTATACATGTCAATCCCAGTCTCCCAATTCATCCCACCACCGCCCCCCTGCCACTTTCCCCGCTTGGTGTCCATACGTTTGTTCCACATTAATTATTTTTGCTCTGTGCTTCTTGCCCTTGGACTTGGGAAGAAAACCCAAAGGAACTCTTCCTTTTCTCCTGTGCGAAACCCTGTGGCTGATGCTGACTTTCTGCTCTTCCCTCAGCCTGGCTTTAAAGATGAAGCTCCTTTCTTACTTTCTTGGCCACACTCACTAAGAAAACAAGCAGGGGCCTCCTCTCTATGACCTGGAGGCAAACGCAGAGTCACAGAGGAAAACATTCTTGGGACTGGGCCCTCATGACAAACTAATGTGATGTCTACACACACCACACACACACACACACGACACACACCACACACACCATACACACATCACACATACCACACACACACACACACACACACACACACACCAGACACAGACTCTCTGGGAGATTTTTAGCCTTATGTTATTTATTAATCTCTCATGGTGGGGTTGTCAAAATGTATCTCCTAGCGTGTGAGGTGAGAACCAGCAGCTCCTGCCCTTCCCCCTTGGATGTAAGATTCAAGTATTCCAGAAGTTCTCATCAAGGAAACATTCCACTCCTGAACTCTTCGAACACTCTCTGGATGTTTTAGGGGAATGTTCTCAGCTATCTTCCTTTAAAAGTTCTACAGATGGCCCATCTCACAACTCCTTTTGGTGTTTTCTATCCTAGTGCCGCAGTCAAAGTTGGTAATCTAGCATCCTGTAACAAATGTTGTGGGAAATGCACAAGTGGTAATGGAAGGGCAGAAGAGGGGCTGCTGCTGAAGATACGTCTCCTGCTTTCTGAGCTGTTCTCTTCCGAGATGTTAAGAAACCTCTTGCTCCAGATGTGAAACATGGTAGAGGAGTAAGCACACTCAACTTTCTACTACCAGAAATTTCCTTTTTCAAAGACTGTTCATTAATATACGCTGTCACGTCAAAACAAATGTTGACCCTCAGATATTTTGGACACAGGAATCGGCAAAGAGAAATTCAATTAATTCATTAAGATTTTAGTGTTGAGTGTATTTGATTACCTTCTAATTCTTAGAAAACAGATGGACAATATGATTCAGTGAAACTTGATCTCTTTATTCATGGGAAAGACTCACATAAATTTTAGGGCAAATAAGATAAATAAATACAAATTTACGGGCTTGAGACAAAACATTAAGTGTTTTCGGTATAGGAAAAAAATATAATGTATTACATGAA
The DNA here is from genome assembly GCF_003031525.2 of Neophocaena asiaeorientalis asiaeorientalis. Taxonomy (NCBI): domain Eukaryota; kingdom Metazoa; phylum Chordata; class Mammalia; order Artiodactyla; family Phocoenidae; genus Neophocaena; species Neophocaena asiaeorientalis. The sequence continues at coordinate 1,200,555 of NW_020174434.1, read as the reverse complement.
GGAGACCCAATTTTGGCACTCCACTACAGAATGACATCTGTTTTACATGCGTGATGTTGGTGACAGAATAGACAAACTATAATATATAGCAATTTAACCAAACATGTAAAGCAACATAAATCATTGTCTTTTACTAGCAAAACTCAAGCCAGAACAGACTATAGCCAGATAATACATCTGCCATTTTTCTTAACCAACATATTTATGAGACCTGATTTCCATTGTGATGATGTATTTAATTTCTATTCTGTGATTTGGAATAGATCATAATAATATCCTCAGTCATTGTTTACATAACAAAATGCTGTCTCCACAATTAATTTTAGGGAAGAGTAAACATGAAATCTACATTCCAAATCCAGGGAAAAATGTCCAACTCAAAAAAAAAAATTCTGAGTGATTCAGAAATATTTGGTCATTTAAAGTATATCTAAATGCCTACAGTGGCTCCAAATAACTTTAATAACAAAGGGTTCTAAACCTTGCCTTTTCTGACCTCTCATTCCTGGGCCTTCTAGGGAAATAATTATCCTCCTCACCTTGCTAACTTGTATCTTGTATGTTCTGATCTCTTCTGAAAGGTGGAGAAGATAGGAACCCAGGCATGTACAGCAGGCAAGTGACCTAGAAGTGTGGTTCTGCATAGTCCCTTGGAATATCCTGGTAAAATTTCTATCTGTCTGCCTACGGTATTTCTGTCTGATCTCTGAGGTGCTCTACTCCCCTTCTTGGTCTGTATAGGGCAGGAAAAGAAAAAAGTTCCAAAGGTAGACTCTGTAGGTTTCTTATTTAGTCCTGACAACAAACTGGTACTGTGACCCTCAGATATTTTGGGATTGTGACTCGGGGTAGGAGGGTAATTGTTATTAGCCCATTTGGCAGATGAGGTCCCCGAAAGTGCTCTCTAGGTACATCATTCAGTAAAAGAGGAAAATCTGGTTCCCGATAAATGAGAAATATTGGCCAAATTTTCTACTTCAAGTACAAATTTAAATATCCTTTTGTTGAGCCTTACATATTTTAATTAAAAATATGTACCTTGGGGAAAATGCATTTAATATTTTCGGAACAGAATACTTCCTACTTATATATTCATCATTTACCACTTGGGGGGTATCAATTTTATGAGTATTCTTAGGATTTGATCTAATTGTTAAACCAAGAATCTAATACAAAGAAATACAGTGAATTCAGTAATCATTAGGGATAAATAAATGAAAACCTCCCTGATGGCAAATACTCTTTTCAAAGAGTAGGTCTTAACCATATTTTAGAGACCATGAGAATGAAAAGCATTTTGTATGATTATGGGGAATATTTTTAAAATGTTTTCATACACATAATTTCATGTTTTTCATAGTCCTATGGCATAGGTTGAGGTAGATTTTTATATTTCCTATTTCATGTGTAGGTAATGAAAGTTCAGAGAGGTAAAGTGACTTGCCATGGTCACACAGCAAGTAAAAGTTACAGCTGGGACCTGAACCAAAGTCCTGAGATCCTAAGGAATCTCCTTTTTCCCTCTAAGACACTGTTCTCAGACTATAGCACAACCTGTAGGAAGGAAAGAGAGATGGTTGCAAAGGAAAGAATCAGATGAATTAGAGATTAGTTCTCAGATCCTTGAAATTTGTAAAGCTTTCTGATTCTTGGTGTTTATTAATTTGTCGGGGAAGAAGCACTTTCGTGTACTAAAGGCAGGTGTAGAGACTATTACAACATCTGCAAAATTCCCTTTGGACAAAGTTATTAACGGTAACATTTACTCACCCTTCTTACCTAGAAGTTGAACTCTTAGAACTTATCTTGGGGATTTACTCACTTGCATTCTCAATGAGACATGTCCAAAAATGTTTATTGCAGATTTATTGTAATTGAAAAAGAGTGGGAAAAAAACTAAATATCCTTTAGCAAAATACAACTGCAATAAATTATACTGTATCTATTGAGGAGATTTAGTGAAAATGAACTAGGTGGACCTATGTGTTTTTGAAGAACTATACCCAGCACATAATCCTACATGAAAAAATATTTAGGCAACAAGATTTGTAGAATAACCTCATTTGTGCAAAAAACATATAATCCATGACTCTGTCTGTATATTGTTTCATGCCCAGTAGCTTCACATGAGTGAAAATGCTCTGCTCATATTTCCAGATCCTCTCTGGCCCCTCCTTCACTCTGAGCTTTGGCCTGGGAGGATGACCTGGGTGGATGGGGACCCTGCCCTCTGGCTGCCAGTTGTATTTGGCCACAGGGGATGTCCTGCAAGAGATGGGAAGGATGACAGGGTGGGAACGGGGAGGTCAGGGTGTTTGCTTCTCCAGCTTCCCTGACAAACAATGCTGTTCCTCTCTGTGTTCCTGCCCTCTGCCCCTTGAGCCTTGGGGACTGTCCCAGCCTGTCTGGTTTTCTTATATCCCACCCAGACCTTTGCAGACAGACCCTGTATTAAATCCTCCTTGGAGGACCCTAGTTTAAGGGTTCCATTTGTTTCCTGCTGAGAATCTGACTGCAACTATGTATTTAACTCTCTATATGGGTTTATGTACACACACCTATCCTTTATAGTGCGGTGCATTGTGTCCCCCCAAAAGATACTGTTCATGTCCTAAACCTCAGAACCTGTGAATGTGATCTTATTTGGAAAGCAGTCTTTGCAGATGTTATTAAATTAAGTATCAGGAGATCAGCTCCTCCAAGTTTAGGCTGCACCTAAATCCAATGACTGGTGCCCTTATACCAGAAAAGCAGAGAGAGATCTGAGCCACACAGAGACGGGGAGATGGCCACGTGAAGAACAGAGACTAGGGTGTGGCCATAAGCCAAGACACACCTGGAACCACCGGAACCTGGAAGAGGCGAGGAAGCAGCCTCCTCTCCAGCCTCCAGAGAGAACGCGGCCCTGCTGAAATCTTGATTACAGACTTCTGGCCTCCAGAGCTGGGAGAGAATAAATATATCTTATTTTAAGTCATTCTGCTGTGGTAATTAATGTATGGAAGCTATAGAAAATGAATACATACCTAGATTTGTCAACATTTATGTATTTTTAATATAAACATAGAAAATTTCTAGAAACATAACACTTGCTATGTAGTTTTCCTCTGAGACTGGAAGCTGTCTATTCTTCATTGTGTGTATATGTGCATGCTTAGAATGTGTTTACTTTGACAATTTATAAAAATACACTAAAAAAAGATAATTAGGCCTAAACTCCCCTGGGAAAAGTGTTCGTTGGATGACAGTTACAATGCTCAGTAGAATGAATTAGTCTTCTCAAGGCACTGAGAATCCCCTTTCCTGCACACAGTGTGAATGGGATGTGAGCACAGAATAGAAAATGCATGACTTTCTTCTTTCCTTTCTTTCTTTTTTTTAAAACATCTTTATTGGAGTATAAATGCGTTACAATGATGTGTTAGTTTCTTCTGTATAACAAAGTGAATCAGCTATACATTTATGTATATCTCATATTTCCTTTTTTATGTGTCTCCCTGCCACTCTCCCTATCCCACCCCTCTAGGGGAACACAAAGCACCGAGCTGATCTCCCTGTACTACTGGCTGCTTCCCACTAGCTATCTATTTTACATTTGGTAGTGTATATATGTCCATGCCACTCTCTCACTTCATCCCATCTTACACTTATACCTCCCCATGTCCTCAAGTCCATTCTCTACTTCTGTGTCTTTATTCCTGCCCTGTCCCTATGTTCTTCAGAACCATTTGTTTTTTAGATTCCATATGTGTGTGTGTGTGTGCGTGTGTGTGTGTTAGCATACAGTATTTGTTTTTCTCTTTCTGACTTACTTCACTCTGTATGAAAGACTCTAGGTCCATCCACCTCAGTACAAATAACTCAATTTTGTTTCTTTTTATGGCTGAGTAATATTCCATTGTATATATGTGCCATATCTTCTTTATCCATTCATCTGTCAGTGGACACTTAGGTTGCTTCCATGTCTGGGCTACTGTAAATAGAGCTGCAATGAATATTGTGGTACATGACTCCTTTTGAATTATGGTTTTCTCAGGGTATATGCCCAGCAGTGGGATTGCTGGGTCATATGGTAGTTTTATTTTTAGTTTTTTGAGGAACCTCCATACTGTTCTCCATAGTGGCTGTATCAACTTACATTCTCAACAACAGTGCAAGAGGGCTCCCTTATCTTCACACCCTCTCCAGCATTTATTGTTTGTAGATATTTTTGATGATGGCCATTCTGACCGGTGTGAGGTGATACCTCATTAGAGTTTTAATTTGCATTTCTCTAATAATTAGTGATGTTGAGCATCCTTTCATGTGTTTGTTAGCAATCTGTATATCTTATGTGGAGAAATGTCTATTTAGGTCCTCTACCCATTTTTGGATTGGGTTGTTTTTTTTTTTTTTTGACATTGAGCTGCAAAAGCTGCTTGTATATTTTGGAGATTAATCCTTTGTCAGTTGTTTCATTTGCAAATGTTTTCTCCCATTCTGAGGGTTGTCTTGTTGTATGGTTATGGTTTCCTTTGCTGTGCATAAGCTTTGAAGTTTCATTAGGTCCCATTTGTTTACTTTTGTTTTTATTTCCATTTCTCTAGGAGGTGGGTCAAAAAGGATCTCGCTGTGATTTATGTCATGGAGTGTTCTGCCTATGTTTTCCTCTAAGAGTTTTATAGGTCTGGCCTTACATTTAGGTCTTTAATCCATTTTGAGTTTACTTTTGTGTATGGTGTTAGGGAGTGTTCTAATTTTATTCTTTTACATGTAGCTGTCCAGTTTTCCCAACACCAGTTATTGAAGAGGCTGTCTTTTCTCCATTGTATATTCTTCCATCCTTTATCAAATATAAGGTAGCTATATGTGCATGGGTTTATCTCTGGGCTTTCTATCCTGTTCCATTGATCTATATTTCTGATTTTGTGCCAGTACCTGTAGCTTTGTAGTTGAGTCTGAAGCCTGGGAGGCTGATTCCTCTAGCTCCATTTTTCTTTTGTTCTAATTCTGTGAAAAATTCCATTGGTAGTCTGATAGGGATAGCATTGAATCTGTAGATTGCTTTGGGTAGTATAGTCATTTTCAAAATTTTGTTTCTTCCAATCCAAGAGTATGTTATATCTCTCCATCTGTTTGTATCATCTTTCATTTCTTTCATCAGTGTCTTAAGAGTTTTCTGCATACAGGTCTTTTGTCTCCTTAGGTAAGTTTATTCTTAGGGATTTTCCTTGCAGTGGTAAATGGGAGTGTTTTCTTAATGTTTTCTTTCCAATTTTTCACCATTAGTGTATAGGAATGCAAGAGATTTCTGTGCATTAATTTTGTATCCTGCTATTTTACCAAATTCATTGATTAGCTCTAGTAGTTTTCTGGTAGCATCTTTAGGATTCTCTATGTATAGTATCATGACATCTGGAAACAGTGACAATTTTGTTTCCTCTTTTCCAGTCTGGATTCCTTTTATTTCTTTTTCTGCTCTGATTGCTGTGGTTAAAACTTCCAAAACTATGTGGAATAATAACAGTGAGAGTGCCCAACCTTGTCTTGTTCCTGATCTTAGTGGAAATGGTTTCAGTTTTTCACCACTGCAAATTATGTTGGCTGTGGGTTTGTCATACATGGCCTTTATTATGTTGAGGCAAGTTCCCTCTATGCCTATTTTCTGGAGGGTTTTATGATAAATGGGTGTTGAATATTGTAGAAAGCTTTTTCTCCATCTATTGAGATGGTCATATGGTTTTTCTCCTCCACTTTGTTAATATGGTGTATCACACTGATTGATTTGCATATATTAAAGAATCCTTGCATTCCTGGGATAAAACCCACTTGAGCATGGTGTATGATCCTTTTAATGTGTGGTTGAATTCCGTTTGCTAGTATTTTGTTGAGGATTTTTGCATCTATGTTCATCAGTGATATTGGCCTGTAGTTTTCTTTTTTTGTGACATATTTGTCATATTTGGTTTTGGTATCAGAGTGATGGTGGCCTCATAGAATGAGTTTGAGAGTGTTCCTCCCTCTGCTATATTTTGGAAGAATTTGAGAAGGATAGGTGTTATCTCTTCTCTAAATGTTTGATAGAATTCACCTGTGAAGCCATCTGGTCCTAGGCTTTTGTTTGCTGGAAGATTTTTAACCATAATTTCAATTTCAGCGCTTATGATTGGTCTGTTTATATTTTCTATTTTTTCCTGGTTCAGTCTCAGAAGGTTGTGCCTTTCCAAGAATTTGTCCATTTTTTCCAGGTTGTCCATTTTATTGGCATATAGCTGCTTGTAGTAATCTCTCATGATCCTTTGTATTTCTGCAGTGTCAGTTGTTACTTCTCCTTTTTCATTTCTAATTCCATTGATTTGAGTCCTCTCTCTTTTTTTCTTGATGAGTCTGGCTAATGGTTTATCAATTTTGTTTATCTTCTCAAAGAACCATCTTTTACTTTTATTGATCTTTGCTATCATTTCCTTCATTTCTTTTTCACTTATTTCTGATCTGATCTGTAGGATTTCTTTCCTTCATCTAACTTTGGGTTGTTTTTTGTTCTTCTTTCCCTAATTGCTTTAAATGTAAGGTTAGGTTGTTTATTTGGGATGTTCCTTGTTTCTTGAGGTAGGATTGTATTGCTATAAACTTCCCTCTTAGAAGTTTTAGATGCTTTTGCTGCATCCCATAGGTATTGGGTCATTGTGTTTTCATTGTCATTTGTTTCTAGGTATTTTTTTGATTTCCTCTTTGATTTCTTCAGTGATTTCTTGGTTATTTAGTAGTGTATTATTTAGCCTCTATGTGTTTGTATTTTTACAGATTATTTCCTGTAATTGATATTTAGTCTCTTAGTGACGTGATCAGAAAAGATACTTGATACGATTTCACTTTTCTTAAATTTACCAAGGCTTGATTTGTAACCCAAGATATGATTTATCCTGGAGGATGTTCCATGAGCACTTGAGAAGAATGGGTATTCTGTTGTTTTGGGATGGAATGTCCTATAAATATCAATTAAGTCCATCTTGCTTAATGTATCATTTAAGGCTTGTGTTTCCTTATTCATTTTCCTTTTGGATGATCAGTCCATTGGTGAAAGTGGGGTGTTAAAGTCCCCTACTATGATTGTGTTACTGTCAATTTCCCCTTTTATGGCTGTTAGTGTTTGCCTTATGTTTTGAGGTACTCCTATGTTGGGTGCATACATATTTATAATTTTTATATCTTCTTCTTGGATTGTTCCCTTGATCATTATGTAGTGTCCTTCTTTGTCTCTTGTAATAGTCTTTATTTTAAACTCTGTTTTGTCTGATATGAGACTTGCTACTCCAGCTTTCTTTTGATTTCCATTTGCATGGAATATGTTTTTCCATCCCCTCACCTTCAGTCTGTATGTGTCCCCAGGTCTGAAGTGGGTCTCTTGTAGACAGCATATATACAGGTCTTGTTTTTGTATCCATTCAGCCAGTCTATGTCTTTTAATTGGAGCATTTAAACCATTTACATTTAATGTAATTATCGATATGTATGTTCCTATTTCCATTTTCTTAATTGTTTTTGGTTTGTTATTGTAGGTCTTTTCCTTCTCTTGTGTTTCCTGCCTAGAGAAGTTCCTTTAGCATTTGTTGTAAAGCTGCTTTGATGGTGCTGAAATCTTTTAGCTTTTGCTTGTCTGTAAAGGTTTTAATTTCTCTGTCAAATCTGAATGAGATTCTTGCTGGGTAGAGTAATCTTTGTTGTAGGTTTTTCCCTTTCATCACTTTTAATATGTCCTGCTACTCCCTTCTGGCTTTCAGAGTTTCTGATGAAAGATCAGCTATTAACCTTATGGGGATGGGGATTTCTTTGTATGTTATTTGTTGCTTTTGCCTTGCTGCTTTTAATATTTTTTCTTTGAATTTAATTTTTGATACTTTGATTAATATGTGTCTTGGCATGTTTCTCCTTGAATTTATCCTGTATAGGACTCTCTGTGCTTCCTGGACATGATTGACTATTTCCTTTCCCACTTAGGGAAATTTTCAACTATAATCTCTTCAAATACTTTCTCAGACCTTTTTTGTTTCTCTTCTTCCTTTGGGACCCCTTAATTTGAATGTTGGTGCATTTAATGTCCCAGAGTTCTCTGAGACTGTCCTCAGTTCTTTTCATTCTTTTGTCTTTATTCTGCTCTGCGGTAGTTATTTCCACTATTTTATCTTCCAGGTCACTTATCGATTCTTCTGCCTCAGTTATTCTGCTATTGATTCCTTCTAGAGAATTTTAAATTTCATTTATTGTGTTGTTCATCATTGTTTGTTTGCTCTTAATTCTTCTAGGTCCTTATTAAACATGTTTTGTATTTTCGCCATTCTATTTCCAAGATTTTGGATCATATTTATTATCATTAATCTGAATTCTTTTCAGGTAGACTGCCTATTTCCTCTTAATTTGTTTGGTCTGGTGAGTTTTTACCTTGCTCCTTCATCTACATTGTGTTTCTCTGTCTTCTCATTTTGCTTAATTTACTGTGTTTCGGGTCTCCATTTGACAGGCTGCAGATTTGTAGTTCCCATTGTTTTTGTTGTTTGCTCCCAGTGGATGAGGTTGGTCCAGTGTACTGTGTAGGATTCCTGGTGGAGGGTACTGGTGCCTGTGTTCTGGTGGATGAGGCTGGATCTTGTCTTTCTGGTGGGCAGGACCATGTCTAGTCGTGTATTTTGGGGTGTCTGTGAACTTATTATGATTTTAAGTAGCCTCTCTACTAATGGGTGGTTTTGTGTTCCTGTCTTGCTAGTTGTTTGGCATGTGGTGTCCGACACTGGAGCTTGCTGGTAGTTGAGTGGAGCTGGGTCTTAGCATTGAGATGGAGATCTCTGGGAGATGTTTCGCTGTTTGATATTATGTGGGGCTGGGAGATCTCTGCTGGACCAATGTCCTGAACTCGGCTCTCCTGCCTAAGAAATTCAGGCCTGACACCCAGCCAGAGCACAAAGACCATGTTAGCCACATGGCTCAGAAGGAAAGGGAGAAAAAGAAAGAGAGAAAGAAATTAAAAAAATAAAATAAAGTTATTAAAAAAAAATATTAAAAATAATAAAGTAATTAAAAAAAAGAGAGAGGGCTTCCCTGGTGGCGCAGTGGTTGAGAGTCCGCCTGCCGATGCAGGTAAACAAATCCACAAATGATAACAAGCACTGAAAACTATAGTAAAAAAAAAAAATCCAAAATGACAGTCACAGCCCTAGGACAAATGGAGAAAGCAAAGCTATACAGACAATAATCACAAAAGAAGCCTACACATACACACTCACAAAAAGAGAAAAAGGAATAAAAAAATATATATGGATTTATATATATAAAATTTAAAAAGAAGAGAGCAACCAAATCAATAAACAAATCTACCAATGATAATTAGCTCTAAATACTAAACTAAGATAAACATAAAACCAGAAACATATTAGATGCAAAAAGCCAACCCCAAGTCTACAGTTGCTCCCAAGTCCACTGCCTCAATTTGGGATGATTCATTGTCTATTCAGGTATTCCACAGATGTAGGGCACATCAGGTTGATTGTGGAGATTCAATCCACTGCTCCTGAGGCTGCTGGGAGAGATTACCCTTTCTCTTCTTTGTTTGCACAGCTCTAGGGGTTCAGCTTTGGATCTGGCCCTGCTTCTGTGTGTAGGTCACCGGAGGGGATCTGTTCTTCACTCAGACAGGACAGGGTTAAAGGAACAGCTGATTAGGGGGTTCTGGCTCTCTCAGGCCAGAGGGAGGGAGGGGTGCTGATGGGGAGCAAGCCTGTGGTGGCAAAGGCCAGCTTGTTGTGGCACCAGCCTGATGCACTGCCGTGCGTTCTCCCGGGGAAGTTGTCCGCGGATCCTGGGACCCTGGCAGTGGCGGGTGGCACAGGCTCCTGGGAGGGGAGGTGTGGACAGTGACCTGTGCTTGCACACAGGCTTCTTGGTGGCTGCAACAGTATCCTTAGCATCTCATGCCCATCTCTGAGGTCCGCACTGATAGCTGTGTCTTGCGCTGTTCTCTGGAGCTTGTTTAGGTGGTGCTCTGAATCACCTCTCCTCGTGCACCCTGAAACAAGGGTCTCTTGCCTCTTAGGCAGTTCCAGACCTTTTCCCGGAGTCCCTCCAGGCTAGCTGTGGTGCACTAGCCCCTTCAGGCTGTGTTCACACAGCCAACCCCTGTCCTGTCCCTGGGGTCTGATCTTTGAAGCCCAAGCCTCAGCTCCCAGCCCCCAGACTGGTGAGTGCTGGTAGGCACTGATCCTCTATGAGGAAATCTCTCCGCTTTGCCCTCTGGACCCCTGTGGCTGTGCTCTCCTCCGTGGCTCCAAAGCTTCCCCCCCGCCCACCCCCAGTCTCTGCCAGTGAAGGGCCTTTCTAGTGTGTGGAAACTTTTCCTCCTTCACAGCTCCCTCCCAGAGGTACAGGTCCCATCCCTTTTCTTTTGTCTCTGTTTTTCCTTTTTTCTTTTGCCCTACCCAGGTACTTGGGGAGTTTCTTGCATTTTGGGAGGTCTGAGGTCTTCTGTGAGCATTCAATAGGTGTTCTGTAAGAGTAGTTCCACGTGTAGATGTATTTTTGGGGAGGAAGGTGAGCTCCACGTCTCACTCCTCTGCCATCTTGAAGGCGGCCCTTAGATTCTAAAGAATCTAAGATTCTTTAGATCTTTGAAGACAGGATTTTATAGGCACAGCAGAAAGCCAATTTTGCTCTGCATTTCTCAGTGCGTGGGCCACTGGTGTGTGGGGCAGTGGCTCCTCCAGCTGGGAAGCTGTTGCTTGCGCTCATGTGGCATCGGCGGTCCCTCCGGGGCTGCGCTGGGGTTTCCCCTTCTTTCCTATGTGTGATATTTTCAGGGCAACTCTTCTCAGATCTTCAGGAATATGGGTCAAAAGAACCTGGTTCAGGGCTTGCAGTAAGAAAATTCTACTAACTACATTCTTAGAAATGTCTGCATTTTTAACTAAAACAAACAAATAAACAAAGGCAGATTGTTCATGTAATGACATATCAGAAAAGTAGATTATGCACCATTAGCCGCATTAAACACAGTCCAGCATGAGGTTGTGCTTCTCTGTTATTGTCCCCCATCTTTATTCTAAATCAGTGCAAGCTTCGGAGTTATTGAAGAATCAGTATTCATTGCCTTGTATGTGTGATGGGTCTTCTTCACAAAAAAAGTCCTGGTGAGCAATTGTGCAGCAGACTATAATTTAAGGAGCAATAAAATGAAGTCCAACATTTTTATAAAAAACGAGAACTGTTGTGTTCAACAGGAAATAACTCTGGCACATTGTAGACACTTCCGTTTACTTACATGTGATAGACAGCCAATTTCAAGTAGAAGAAAAATGTCATACAGAGAGAGAATTGCACAACAAAAATGCTTTTTGTCCACTTGCCAGAAAATAGTGCTAACATCCCTAGCCACTTAATCTTCCCCATACATCCTCTTTCTTTCAAAACAGCATTTTTTACATTTTTATTTCACATTCTTCTAAAGAAAAAGACTCACTTCAGTCTATTTTGAAAGGAAATTTACTTTGTGCTGGTGGTGCAAAGATGAGGATATGGATGGTATAGGTTTAAATGCATCATTGAATTGGAGATCATTAAGGAAACACTGGTTAGAACATTAGGGAAACACAATCCATTCCTGTAAAATTCCCAAACATGGGATTGAAGAGAGAAAAAATCAATCCACTGGGTGTTCTTCTCAACCTTATGTTAAATAACATCTTTGATATCTTTTCACTGAGTTGATTATTTTTTGCTTAGTGGTGTTTTTCTTTGTTTTGTTTTAATCATTGAATTGAATTGATATTGACTTGGTTCATTCATTCCTTCACTGTTTTCTTTTTTAATCACCTGTGTTTTCTGGTTCTTCTGCCAGACAATGAGGAAACAATAGTGAGAGAGGATGAGCAACGTATCATGCTATCTTTGCCAAGGAATTTCTGAAATGCCCTGTCCTGCTGCACAAATTACAGAATAAATGGGACCTTAGCACTAGCTCCTCAACCTCCAAAAGATCTTTCTTTGTCATACTCCCAGACCCAAGGGTCTTTACCCTGCAGGCAAAGTAAGCCTCACTTTTTTTGTTCACGTAATGATCGTAGACTCCTCAGCCACAGTGAAACTCCTGCTAGTGATATAATAGAAACTGTTTCTACTCTAGGCTTGTTTTGTTTTAATAAACAAAAAAAATAGAAGTTTTAAGTTTCTAGGAAAATAATGAAAATAGTATAGAGATTTTGCCCATGCCCAAGACCCATTTTTTCCTATTATTAACGCCTTACATTAGTAATGGTGCATTTGTCACAATTAATAGTAAGCCAATGTTGATATATTGTTATTTACTAAAGTCCAGAGTTTATACATGTTTCCCTCCTTTTACCTAACGCCCCTTTTTCTGTTTCAGAATTCCACACTACAGGTAGCTGTTATGTCTCCTTAGGCTCTTTAGACTGTGTAAAGTTCTCAGATGTTCCTGTTTTTGATGACTTTAACAGTTTTGAGGTGTACCAGCCAAGTATTTTGCAGAATGTCCCTGAATTGGGATTTGTCTGATATTTTTGTTATGCTTAGACTGAGATTATGATTTTGGGGGAGGAAGACCACAGAGGTAAAGTGCCTGCCCTTCTCATCACATCCCATCCAGGGTACATGTTATCAACATGACTCACCACTGATGATGTTGGTCCTTATCACCTGGTGGAGATTGTACATCTCTCATCTCCCTCATGGAAGATGTGCCATATTCATTGAGAAACTGACTGGAGAAGGCTGGTGATTTTTCTACAGAGGAAACACTTTCTTCACTTTTCATTGTTTGCTTTGGCTCAGACTGAAAGTACCCCTTGGAGACTCTTTTAACATTTAAGTTTGGAAAATTCAAATAGCACATTGAGATTAAGCAGAAAACCAGCCTGGTCTATTTTTCAGAGGAGTAACAGCACTGAAAGATGCCTACAGGTTTATTACTGAATGTTGGCATTTCAATGCATTCTCTTCTACAATTATTTTACTTTTAATATAAAGAGGAAATGATTTTTATATCAAAATAATATGTAATGAAAGATTTGTGATCATTATGTAAATAGAATAAGAGAAAATAATATCAGTGAGTATTTTTCCAAACTTTGTTTAATTTATTTGATAAATATAGGCATCAATTTGACCAAATATTTTTTTCTCTAAATAAAACCATGAAACGGAAAACCTCATTACTAAATTAGATTGCAGTCACATTACAATCAGGGTATAATCATATTGTGATGTAATAGGTAGCAAAAGATATAACATATAAACTTTAGTTGCATATTTTATTGGACCATTGATTTAAGTATACTTTCATCTTACTAATGACATAGTGTTGTTTGGAAAGAACCTCATAATAATTGTACATTGTCCTTTCCCATATTTAATGGTAAAGGGATTGTTATAGTAAAATCTCATGAAGAAAACATCTCTCTTAAATATCAGCTGCTCTGAGATATACAGTAATGTAAAGCCGCTATGACATTTAATTAAAATCTGGACACATTCTACTAAGACTAAAACTGTCAGAAGTGAATTTAAAAAGCTAGTTACCCATTTATTAGATAGACATTTGATACTGAGGTGGAAAGTTGAAGCAATGTCTTATCACCCATTAAGGATGTTATTATCCCTATTTGCCAGAACAAAGACTTTCCTCCATTCCCTACAACAAAATGAGCCTTGGGCATCAGTATGTCCCACAGACAGGTTGAGAACTCAGAACCAGGAGGGCTGACAGGACCCTCACACCAGCAGTAAAGGCAATGTCATAAGAGCTATTAACATGGTTTCAAGACATACCTATGTATCAGTATTTCATTTCATTAACGCCAAATAGTATTCCATTGTATGGCTATATCATATTTTGTTTATCCTTTCACCAGTTGATGGAAATTTGGATGGTTTCCACTTTTTAGTTATTATGAATAATGATGCAGTAAGTATTTGTGTACGAGTCTTTTATGGACATGTATCTTCACTCAGTAGATTCTTGAAGTAGACTTGCTGTGACATGTCAAATTTTCAGGAAACTGTTTCCAAAGTGGCTAAAGCATTTCACATTCCACCAGAAATGTTTGAGGCTTCCAATCTTTTCAACAACACTTGATATTGTTTTACTTTTTTCTTATAGCCATTCCAATAGGTGTGGAGGCAACTTATGTGGTTTTAAATTTCCCTAATGACTGTTGATGTTGAGCACATTTTCGTACCAATTCTTTGGTCCAATTTTTATTTTTGTTGTTTGTCTTCTTTCACATGAATTGTTAGCATTGTTTACATATTCTTCAGATGAGGCTTTTATCTGATATATTATATGCCCATTAAGTCTCCCAGGGCTGCTGTAACACAGTACCACAAAACAAGTGGCTTAAACAACAAATTTATTGTCTCCCAGTTCTGTAGACTGGAAGTCTAAAATCAAAGTGTCTACCAGGTTGGCTCCATCTGAGGGCTGCAAGGGAGAATCATTTCCCAACTTCTCTCCTTGGCTTGCAAATGACCATCTTCTCCCTGTTTCTCTTCACATTGTCTTCTCTCTGTGTGTCCATGTCCAGATTGCCCCTTTTTATATGAACATCAGTCATAATGGATTAGAGACTGCTCTAATGACCTCACTTTAACTAGATTAGCCCTCTAAGGATCCTATCTCCAAATAAGGTCACATTCTGAAGCACTGGAGTAAGTAATACATTGCATAGGAATTTGGGGTAACATAATTCAATCCATCACAATATTCAAGTGTTTTCTCCCAGTTTTCTATGGTCTGAATATTTGTTTCCCCTCAAAATTTATATGTTAAATCTAACCCCTAATGTGATGGTATTAGGAAGTGGGACATTTTGGTGGTGAGTATTTCACAAGGGTGGAGTCCTCAAAGGAATTATTTCCTTTATAAAAGAGACTCCAGAGAGCTCCTTCACCCCTTCCACCATGTGAAGTTACAGTGACAAGGGCAGTGGGTTCTCACCAGATACAGAACCTGATGGGCTCTTGATCTTAGACTTCCCAGCCTGCAGGACTGTGAGAAATAAATATCTGTTGTTTAAGCCACCCAGTCTCTGGAATTTTGTTATAGCAGCCCAAATGGATTAAGATAAAATATATGGCCTATTTTTCATTATTTTAATGGAATCTTTTAAATTGCAAAAGTTTTATTTTTAATTTTAATAAAGCCCAATTAACCATTTCTATGCTTCTTGCTTTCGATATCTGGTCTAAGAAGATTTCTGCCTAACTCAAGGTCATGAAAATTTTCTCCTATATTTTCTTCTAGAAGTTTATATTTTGAGTTCATATGTTTAGATCTATGATCCTTTTTGAGTTACTTATGTTAATGAAGTGAGATAAAAACTAAGTCTATCATTTGTAGATGTATTCTTGATGTATCTGTGGGGAAAGGTGAACTCCAGGTTCTCCTATTCCACCATCTTGACCCTGTACCTAAGTCAGACAGAGAAAGGCAAATGTCATATGATATCACTTATATGTGGAATCTAAGAAAATAAGGGTACAAATTAACTTATCTACAAAACAGAAATAGAATTACAAATGTAGAAACTAAACTTATGGTTACCAGGGGATAAGGAGTGGGGAGGTATAAATTGAAAGATTGAGATTGACATAAACATACTACTATATATAAAATAAATAACTAATAAAGACCTACTGTATAGCACAGGGAACTCTAATAAATACTCTGTAATGGTTTATGTGGGAAAATAATCTAAAAAAGAGTGGATATATTTATATGTACAATTGATTCACTTTGCTGTACACCTGAAACTAATACAACATTGTAAATCAACTATACTCCAATAAAAATTACCAAAAAATAAGTTTATTTCTTTTCTTAAAAGATATAGATATCCAATTTTCCCAACACCATTTTCCAAAAAACTATACTTTATTTCTTTGGACTCTTTTGGCACCTTTGTCAAAAATCAATTGACTTTAAATGCAAGGGTTTATTTCTGGACGTTCAATTCTCTTCCATTGATCCATATGCTGATCTTCACGACAGGACAACACTGTCTTGGTTACTGTAGGTTTATAACATATTTGAAACTGGGTAGGACATGTTCTACAACTGTGTTTTTCTTTTTAATAATTGTTTTGGATATCTAAGTCCTTTGCATGTTCATACAGATTTTAGGAACAGCCTTTTAATTTATTTTTTTTAAAAAAATAGTAGGATTTTTAAAGATATTGACTCTGTAGCTCTTTTTGGGAAGAACTACCATTCTATTAACATTGTGTCCTCTGATTCATAATCACAGATGTTTTCTCCTTTTATTTTGTTCAGTTTGAAATTTCTCTTCCATGATGTTTTGTAATTTTTAATGTAGGAAGCTTGCTCTCTCTCTTTGCAAGATTTATCCCTTAATATTTTCTTCTTCATTATGTTGCTGCAAAAGGACCTTCTTATTGAGATAGTCATGTGTTTTGTTTTATATCAGACTCCATTTATGTGGTATATTATATTGATTGATTTCTAGATGTTAAACTAACCTTGCATTCCAAAGGTAAATTCCATTTGATCATGGTATATAACCTTTCTTATGCTGCTGATTTTTCTTTGTTAATATCTTGTTAGAGAATTTTGTGTGTATGATTATGAAGGATATTGGTCTGTAATATTTTTTCTCATGATCTCTTTGTATGAGGGTAATGCTGGCATCAAAGAATGAATTTGGAAATGTTATTTACATTTTCTATAATCTGTAAAAGTTTGTGAAGGATTGGCGTTATTTCTTCTTTAAATATTTGATATGATATGCCAGTGAAACCATTCAGGCCTCAGCTTTTTGGAAGGGGAGGGATTTTTAATTACTATTTTATTTTTTTCTGTGTTAATTATATATTCATAAAATTAAATTCTCCTTGAGTGACTTTTAGTAATTTGTAGAAATCTATCCATTTTATCTAAGTTGTCTCATTTGTTGATATAAAGTTTTTGACAATATCTCATTATTATTATTTTAATTCCTGATTTTAGTCATTTGTTTCTCCTACTTTTTCTTAACTAAAGGTCTTTCAACTTTTTCGATTATTCCAAAATATCAACTTTTGGTTTAATTGGTTTTCTTTATTATTGTACCTTTTGCATTTTATTGATTTTTGTTTTTTCTTTATTATATACTCCCTTCTGCTTATTTTGGGTTCAGTTTGCTTTTTCTTTTGAACTTCCTTAAGATTGAATACAAAAAAGATAAATTTTCATCTAAGCATTATTTTACCTGCTTCTCCTATATTTTGATATATTGTGGAGTTTTTTTGTTCATTTAAAAGTACTTTTTAAACTTCTTTCATTATTTTTGATTTAACCCATGGATTATTTAGAATTAATATTTAATTTTCACATATCTGCAACATTCCAATATTTCTTTAAATTATGGATCACTAAGTTTAATTATGATCAGAGAACACACTTTGTAGAACTTCAATCTTTTTAAATTTATTTTTTTGTTTTGTTTTTGTTTTTTTTGCGATACGTGGGCTTCTCACTGCTGTGGCCTCTCCCGTTGCGGAGCACAGGCTCCGGACGTGCAGGCTCAGCGGCCATGGCTCACGGGCCCAGCCGCTCCGCGGCATGTGGGATCTTCCCGGACCGGGGCACGAACCCGTGTCCCCCGCATCGGCAGGCGGACTCTCAACCACTGCGCCACCAGGGAAGCCCTTAAATTTATTAAAACTTCTTTTGTGGCCCAGAATAGGGTAGACCATCTAGACTATTCAATGTATATTTCACAACAGTGTGCCTCATACTATTATTGGGAAGGATATCCTATATCCTATATCCTATATATCCTATATATCCTATATATCCTATATATCCTATAAATGTCAATTAATTCAATTTGATTGTATTGTCCAAGACTACTAAATTTTTCTTTGTTTTGCTTTGTTTTTTTTTTTAATTTTATTTATTTTATACAGCAGGTTCTTATTAGTTATCAATTTTATACATATTAGTGTATATACATCAATCCCAATCTCCCAATTCATCCCACAACCATCACCCCCACACCCCTGCTTTCCCCCCTTGGTGTCCAACTTTTGTTTTCTACATCTGTGTCTCTATTTCTGTCTTGCAAACCAGTTCATCTGTAACATTTTTCTAGATTTCACATATGTGTGTTAATATACGATATTTGTTTTTCTCTTTCTGACTTACTTCACTCTGTATGACAGTCTCTAGGTCCATCCACATCTCTACATATGAGAAAATTTTGTTCCTTTTTATGACTGATCAATATTCCATTATATATATGTACCACATTTTCTTTCTTTTTTTTTTTTTTTTGCAGTACACGGGCCTCTCATTGCTGTGGCCTCTCCCGTTGTGAAGCACAGGCTCCGAATGTGCAGGCTCAGTGGCAATGGCTCACAGGCCTAGCCACTCCATGGCATGTGGGATCCTCCTGGACCGGGACACAATCCCACATCTCCTGCATCGGCAGGTGGACTCTCAACCACTGCGCCACCAGGGAAGCCCTATGTACCACATTTTTTAATCCATTCATCTGTTGATGAGCATTTAGATTGCGTCCATGACCTGGTTATTGTAAATAGTGCTGCAATGAACATTGAGGTACATGATTCTTTTTGAATTATGGTTTTCTCAAGGTATATGCCCATTACTGGGATTACTGGGTCATACGGTAGTTCTAGTTTTAGTTTTTTAAGGAAACTCCTTACTTTCTCCACAGTGGCTGTATCAATTTACATTCCCACCAATAGTGCAAGAGGGTTCCCTTTTCTCCACACCCTCTCTAGCATTTGTTGTTTCTAGATTTTCTGATGATGCTCATTCTAACCAGGGTGACGTGACATCTCATTGTAGTTTTGATTTGCATTTCTCTAATAATTAGTGATGTTGAGCACATTTTCATGTGCCTCTTGACCATCTGTATGTCTTCTTTGGAGAAATGTCTATTTAGGTCTTCTGCCATTTATTGTTTGGGTTGTTTTTATTATTTGTTAAATAATAGTGGTGAGAGTGGACATCCTTGTACTGTTCCTGATCTTAGAGGAAATGCTTTCAGTTTTTCACCATTGAGAATGATGTTTGCTGTGGGTTTGTTGTATATGGCCTTTATTATGTTGAGGTAGGTTCCCTCTATGCCCACTTTCTGGAGAGCTTTTATTGTAAATGGGAGTTGAATTTTGTCAAAAGATTTTTCTGCATCTATTGAGATGATCATATGGTGTTTGTTCTTCAATTTGTTAATATGGTGTATCACATTGATTGACTTGCATATATTGAAGAATCCTTATATCCTTGGGATAAATCCCACTTGATCATGGTGCATGATCCTTTTAATGGGTTGTTAGATTCCGTTTGCTAGTAGTTTGTTGAGGATTTTTACATCTATGTTCATCATTGATATTAGTCTGTAATTTTCTTTTTTTGTATTATGTTTGACTGATTTTGGTATCAGAATGAGTTTGGGAGTGTTCTTTCTTCTGCAATTTTTTGGAAGGGTTTGAGAAGGATGGCTGTTATCTCTTCTCTAAATGTTTGATAGAATTCACTGTGAAGCCATCTGGTACTGGACTTTTGTTTGTTGGAAGATTTTTAATCACAGTTTCAATTTCATTAATTGAGATTGGTCAGTTCATATTTTCTATTTCTTCCTGGTTCAGTCTTGGAATGTTACACCTTTCTAAGAATTTGTCCATTTCTTCCAGGTTGTCCATTTTATTGGCATATAGTTGCCTTGTAGTAATCTCTTATGAGGCTTTTTATTTCTGTGGTGTCTGCTGTAACTTTTCCTTTTTCATTTCTAATTTTATTGGTTTGAGTCCTCTCGTCTTTTTCTTGATGACTCTGGTTAAAGGTTTATCAAATTTGTTTATCTTCTCAAAGAACCAGGTTTTAGTTTTCTTGATCTTTGCTATCATTTTCTTTGTTTCTATTTCATTTATTTCTGCTCTGATATTTATGATTTCTTTCTTTCTAGTAATTTTGGGTTTTGTTTGTTCTTCTTTCTCTAGTTCCTTTAGGTGTAAGGTTAGACTTTTTAATCGAGATTTTTCTTTTTTCTTGAGGTAGCATTGTATTGCTATAAACTTCCCTCTTAGAACTGCTTTTGCTGCATCCCATAGGTTTTGGATCGTTGTGTTTTCATTGTCATTTGTCTCTAGGTATTTTTTGATTTCCTCTTTGATTTCTTCAGTGATATCTTGGTTATTTAGTAGTGTATGGTCTAGCCTCCATGTATTGGGATTTTTACATTATTTTCCCTCTAATTTATTTCTAATCCCATAGCTTTGTGGTCAGAAAAGGTGCTTGATATGATTTCAGTTTTCGTAAATGTACCAAGGCTTGATTCATGTCCCAAGATGTGATCTATCCTAGAGAATGTTCCATGTGACTTGAGAAGACTCAAGTCATTGCCAGACTCCGAGGTTGGGAAGCCTGATGGGGACTCAGAATCTTGACTCCAGTGGGTGGACATCTGTGGTATAGTTGTTCTCTAGTTTGTGAGTCACCCACCCAGTGTTCATGGGATTTGATTTTATTGTGATTTCTCCCCTCCTACTGTCTCATTGCAGCTTTTCCTGTTTCTTTGGATGTGGGGTATCTTTTTTGGTGAGTTTCAGTGTCTTCCTTTCAATGATTGTTCAGCAGTTAGTTATGATTCTGGTACTCTCACAGAGGGAGTGCACAGGTCCTTCTACTCTGCCATCTTGAACCAATCAAGACTTCTAAATTTATCACAATATAATTCAGCATCATACACATGTAATTCTGGTAAAATATAGCAACTTTGTTCCAGTATATCTTCTTTTGCTTCCCCTCCCCTTTTTTTGTTATTGTCATAGAAATTCTTGATATCTACATATGTCAAAAACCCAGCATTACAGTGTTTAATTATTCCCTTATGTAATCTTAATACTTGTAAAGAAAACAAAGGAAGAAATGAATACAATGTATTATATATATTTTATAATATATCACATATTTATAATGTATTTTATAATAAAATACTCTCTTATTTTTTTCTTTTCTTGTTTTTACTTTTAAGGCTGATTTACTAGGGGTTGCCCCTGTTTCTGCAAAGCTTAGTGTTCAGCCAAAGATGTCAAAGGTTGTGCTCCAAAATCTTGAACCAGTAAGGTTTCCACTCTCTGCTAATGAATCAGTGAATGGGTTAGGGAGCACATTATGAATACATAAATAAGTCATCACATTTATACATAAATAAATTGAGCCTCAGAGATTTTTGAAAGTTACCAACGTCATATAGTTACCAATTAAAATAGGCTGCATTAAATTCCAATTTCTTAAATCTTTGGAGTTGGAGATTATAAAGAGATACACACTGTTAAATTAACTCCTTCCCACTTAGTTTGAGTTATTCGTTCCCCATGGTACAGGAAAAAAAATGAATGTCAGATTTCAGAATGACAAGGTAAAATATTGAAAAATGTTAGGTAAAAGTGATTTCTAAAATAAAATAAGTATGGGCTTCCCTGGTGGCACAGGTCCGCAGTAGTCATAAGATGCTTCACAGAAGTGACAATCCCACACCCTCTCTCCTCATCTTGAGGGGAAGAGCAAGTCAGCTTTCCATGTGATCAAACACCAGCCTGGGGGCTTCCCTGGTGGTGCAGTGGCAGAGAGTCTGCCTGCCGATGCAGGGGACACGGGTTCGTGCCCTGATCCGGGAAGATCCCACATGCCGTGGAGTGGCTAGGCCCGTGAATCGTAGCCACCGAGCCTGTGCATTCGGAGCCTGTGCTCCGCAACGGGAGAGGCCACAACAGTGAGAGGCCCGTGTACTGAAGAAAAATAAATATGGATTATGACAATTGCAACAATGTGAAAAGAAATTAAGCCAGAGAGATATTTTTATATTAGGGTTGCAAGTTCATATGCACGTGTGTGTGTGTGTGTGTGTGTGTGTGTATGTATACATACGCAAAATACATTCATTGTTTGCTTATGTAATTTATATCTGCTTAATTCCAAGATAAAAGTATTTTAACATGCTAAAATTACAATAACTTACTTTAAAATACATAAAATACACTAAAACATCATATTAAATACTTCTCATTGTGTAAGTAAGAATTTTTTTTACACAAATAACTTTAGAGGATAAGTTAGAAAATTGAAATTAAAAAGTAGAATTATGAATTTTTGGCTTTATTTCCATAAATGCACAACTGATAATAAAGGTAGACACCAAAATGTCAGCCATGCAAATTAGTCTAAAAGTAATTGTGTGTGTGGTGTGTGTATATAAAAGAGAGAGAGAGGGAGAGAAAGAATTTTTCCAAAATTCATGATCAAAGAATTCAAGGTTTATAAATTAATTTTCCAATTTTAAATGTACCCAGAAGCTAACAAGCAGTGCAAGCTACTGAGTATGCAGTTCTAGTACATCATGTTCTAAATGCAGAGGATTTCAATCAGGTCTGGGATATATTTTGTATTAAACTTGTGCCTTAGGTAAAGCTCATTTCTTCAGTATTTCTTTCTTTAGTTACAGATATTTAGTACATGTAAAAATTAGCTCTAATTTCCTTTTGACACACATGTGAGTCCTAGAAGTAGATTATTTTACATTTGTCCTGTTCTTTAAAAAATATAATTACTTGAGGATCACAAAGAAAAAATAAAAAGTCCATGAAATTAGTCATTTGGAAATATATCTAACACAGAGAAACTATCTCCAAGAATAAAATACATGTCCTGCTGATCACAATGGTAAATGCACAAACTCAAATTTACTTGTATGCAGGTCTTAACAAAGCTTATAATTTCAGCAGTTTGAAAGGTCCACTAACTTTGGATTTTTTAAGTATTTCAAGAATAACTATCCTGAAAAAGAAGCAAATAAAAAAACATCAGTAATTTGTTCATTCCTTTGTCTGTTTTTCACTTGTGCTAAATGATTTGTGTGTGCCAACATATATACATGATATTTAAATAGTTAATTTTCTCTATAGTTACTTCCTGCTTTGCCCTATCTATGTCCACACTATTTCCTAGAGTCCACAGACATGAGTAAAACCATTTACTTGCCCCCTCAAAAGGTGTTCTGCTGAACAATCTCAAATCTACATGTGTATGTCCTAATAAGGCACCTGGAGTGGAGAAGACCAATGCCAAGTGGGGTCAGGCAAAAGGCTAACTTCATAAACAGCAGCTGGTGAAATGTATTAGGAGGGTTATAAGACAGGTATATACTTATTTTAACAGCTTATTTTGCATCTTTCTATGTTTTCTTTGCTATTAAATTCCAGAACAGAAAGAAGTGGCTTCTCCAAATGTCTCTCTTCTCTCGGGCTAACAATGGAAGAATATAAATATTTTGAGTTATACCATTTTCTCCTTTGGCTGGAAGATCTTGTTGAATGTATAAAATAAATGTATTGTTAAGTTACAGTGGCTGCATTGTTTAAATCATATTTCATTTGAAAAGAACTGCATCTGAAAGGAGAATATATAGATCAAGTTGTTGCCTCCTCATATTTAAAGTAGCTGAGTTATAGACCTCAAATAGAGTTTTGGATAGGAACATAGCTAGGTCCTGCCACCTAAGAGCACTTCTGGGTGCTGCAATGATATATAGGAGCCTGAGGATGACCAGAAAGTCTGCATAAATGTGTTTCAAGCAAACGGATTATTTTCTACCAGGTGTTGTTATTAATGCAGAATCTAAATATATGCCTGTCAGGTGAGACAGATTGTGAACATTCACAGGAACTATGATCCAGTACAGAAGTGCTTCTCAGATTTTAATATACATGCAGAACACCTGGGGTTCTCATTAAAATGCAGATCCTCATTCAGTAAGTCTGGCATGTGGCCTGAGAGTTTACATTTCTAACAGGTTCTTAGCTGATGTTAATGCTGCTCGTCAGCTGGCAACATTTTGAGTAGCAAGAATCTAAAATATCAGAAAGGTTTTCCATAGTAATTCATCTATGAAATCTGGTATCCATAGGGTTAAAAAAATGTACACTAAAGAATTTTGTTACCCCCAGTCAGTGAAATGGAGGCATATCTACAAGATTTGTTACAAAGTTAACTATGCCAAGTTAAGTTGTTTTTTTCAATACTGCTGTTATAAAAAAGACAAATTTCTTGGGAGGAAAAGAAAGATTTCTTACATATAAGGAAATACACCAGAATTTTAGGAAAGATATTCAAAATTTTCATTTAATCTAAAAAAAAAACAGAAATGATAAAATATTTGCAATTTTATGCAATGTCTTAGCCATAGTCAATATATTAATAATATGGCACTCTTCTAATAAGCAACTGAAAATATCCCACCAGTGAAGAAATATCTGGTATGGGGATTATGGTGCTATGGAAACACTGAAAAAAATCGACAAAATATATAAAAGAATTGTCTTTAGATATTGGACAACATGCAGTGCTAGACTGTAAGTCCTGAGATAAGGGAAATTAATGATGTGAGAGAAACAATTGTCCCAACTTTCTGCCTGCAGGAAATTTCTGGGCAGGGCTTCAGGAATGAGGAATCCCAGCAGAGACTCATCATCTCACTGATCCAGAATTAGGAGATCAGTGAGGCTGTGGAACTTGGAATCTGCATGGCCAATATCAAAGAGAACAGAACTACAGAGAAAAAAAAAGACTCCATAAATTTGCATAAGGTTCTTATGGTGCCTTGGACTAAATACTGTCCTGTTCACACATAGAGTAAAACTTCACAAGACCAGGCAAAGGGCCACTGCTGAGTGAGTGTGGAGAGAAGATGTTAGACTTTGTCACAATCAAACCCAGAGGCTGTGTTGAATAGACAAAGTCAGTAGATATTCCAGAATGGCCTGGAGAAAAAGCTACTGAAGAACTTCTCTAGCAGACCTTAAAAACAAAAATGAAAGGACTAAGTTGATCTGAAAGGAACTTCTAAAGAAACTTTAAATCTTTAAAGAAAGACAGTAAAATCCAATCATTCAACCATGTTACATTCAAAATCTCAGGAAGACAACAAAAATTCAAAATAAAGTATCAGCTGAAAGTAACTCATAACTTGCAGAAATATTAGTCAATAGAAGCAAACTCAAAAATGAAAGAGATGATGGAATTACCAGGCAATAACTTTAAGACAGATACTATAAATGAGTTTATTAATTTTTAGAAAATGAACATAATGAGAGATAAAATGGAGGATAAAAAGTGAATGGCACTTATAGAGTTGAAATGTGTAATATTTGAAGTGAAAAATAAAACAAATAAAATTAGTTGCAGAATAGACACTACAAGAGAACAAATTGGTAAACTTGAAAGCACAGCAATAAAAGTGAGCCAAACTGAAGAAAGAGAAAAAAAATGGCTGAAAAACAAACAAAAAGTGAACCAAACTTATGTGACTAGTAGAACACTATAAAAAGGTTCAATATCATTTAGTTGTCACACAAGATGAAGAAAATAGTGAGAAAGTGACACAAAAAATTTTGAAGAAATAATGAACTCCCAACAGTTTTTCAAAGTTCATGAAAACTCTCAACACACAGATACAAGAAACAAAACAAACTCCAAACAAAATATACACAAAGAAAGCACCAGGAAGGTATATCATACTCAGATGGATAAAAATTAGTGATAAAGAGACAATATTTAAGAATGCCAGAAAAAAAAAAAAGATGTATATAGATTGTATGTACAAAAGCATATAGTGTTTGTTTATATACAGGTGAAAAGCTATAAGAATAACCTTATAGCTTTCAGCAAAAGCAAGTCAAGGAATAAGAAATTTGAATATAATTTTGAAGTGCTATAAAAAGGATTGCCAATTAGAATTCTACATGGAGTGATAATGTCTTTCAAAAATTAAAGATGCAATATTTTTTCATTAAATCAAATGTGAGAAAACTTGTCTTCAGCAGATCTTTATTTCAGGAAGTGTTAAAGAAAGGCTTTCCAGTAAAAAAGTAAATGATACCCAAAAGACACACAGATTTACATTTAAGAATGAAGAGCACAATAACTGGGAAACAAAGGTGTACATATAGATACATTTTCATACAAAAATATAAAACCATTTTTCATATTTTAACTAAAAATAAATAATGCAAATTCTCACCTTAAGAAATCTGGGATGATGTTTAAGGTCAGAGCAAATAACTTTGAGAATAAGAGATGTCTCCAAAGATAATCATTAACATTTCATAATGTGAAATGGTTAATAAATTAAGAGCACATTGAAATTCTAAATGTATGTAACAAATAACACAGATACAAAATATGTGAAGTAAAACTCATAGAAGTGAAAGAAAAAATAGAAAAAAATCACCATTACAGTAAAAGATTTCAATATTTCTCTATCAGTGATTTATAGAACAAACAGATTTTAAAAAATTCTTAAAGGTACAAAAGAACTGTAAAACACTATTGACCAACTTTACTTAATTAATATTTATAGAACACTGAACCCCAAAACAGAATAATTTATATATTTTCCTATAC
Source organism: Neophocaena asiaeorientalis asiaeorientalis (assembly GCF_003031525.2). Classification (NCBI taxonomy): domain Eukaryota; kingdom Metazoa; phylum Chordata; class Mammalia; order Artiodactyla; family Phocoenidae; genus Neophocaena; species Neophocaena asiaeorientalis. The sequence goes on along the minus strand of NW_020174434.1, from coordinate 1,174,088 downwards.
ATGGGAAAATTTACTAAGATAGACTTTGTACTAGGTCAGAAAACAATTCTTTCTAAATATATACAAGTTGAAATCATAAACAAAAAATTCACTGACCATAAAAATATTATATTAAAAAGTAATAACAAATAAATCTGGAAAAATGTCCAAGTATTTGGAAATTAAATACACATTTCTAACTAACCCATGAGATGAAAATGAATATTTAATAAAATAGAAAATATTTTGAATTGATTAGGACTCTATTGGAGTTGCAGACTGGAGAAGGTAGAGAGGTAAACATGAGAACAATCACAGACTTCTGATTCATGGGTTTGAGAATATTTGTTGTGACTTGGGCTGTGGACTGGAAAAGTGATTTGGGGTGAGTTCAGGGGAATCTTGAAGTTAACAGGGACAAATGTGTGTTTATTCTGGAGGTGATGAGAATTATTGGTTTTAGAAGGGAGACACATCATGGACCTTTGCAACTAAATTTCTGATATCAACAAGCACATTATTATATTATACCTTGGATGACTAATCTGTTCCCATCTTAATGTTTTCCATATTTCACCAATGATTGATATGTCCATTAGTGTCTTATAGAATACCCAAATTGTGCTGGTAAATATGGCAGAGTAAAACCACAGATGAGTCTGCAGGAGTGTTTGTATCATAGGCATTAACTGATATTAGGCATGAAACAAAATAAGGATTCAAAAACCCCATCAAAGCTATAAACTAAGATAAAATCATTTGCTCCAGTGGATTCATGTTAAGAAACAGATATTTTTTATATTAAAGAATCTTTGATTAAATATGTGCTATGCTACACTTTCCATGTAGTAATTGGACATTAATTCAGCACATTCTATATTGCAGACATTATTCCTGGCCCTGTTTTTTAAGACTTAAGTTTAGTTGCTTCATGGAAATAACTTCTAAACTTTTCAGGATTTATTACTATTGTTTTCTGAGATAAGAAGTACATTGTGTGCTATGTTTAGTATATGAATAATATTGAACTGTTTATTGACTTTCATTATGTCCAGAATGTCATAAGGGAAGAATTAACATTGGAAGGATTATGTTGAGTGTTTTCCAGATTATGAATGTCTAATATCAAAAAGTTAAAATAAATAGAGCAGGCATCATCATTTCATTTCAGAGGTCTAGGGATGGAAAACTTAGTTCTTACCATAACTTTCTGCCAAAGATTATAAATATGATTCACCTTTCTCCTTAAATCAAAGTGGAAACTCTCCATCACTATCACTATTCTCTTTCTACCCCATTGAGATACAACTCAGTTTTAAATAGTAGAGATAAAAATATACAAAAAGAGTTTGTTGACATTGATTTTAACTCTGCATTTATGGGGTAAGTAAAATCATGGATAAATATATATTTAGAAACATCCCTGCTAGCATAACCCAAACACATATTAAAAAATATCATTTGTACATTGTCAATGTAGTAACATAGCTTATTAAAAGGTTTAAAACCTTACTGATCTTTCTTGGAAACAAACGTAGAGCAGATGTTATATTATTAAGCTCATTAATTCCAGAAACCATCTTATTTGCATGGACTTCTGCCTTGCAATTCTCTAGCTATTGCTCTAAGAAGCACATTCCCATAACAAGGTGACACTTGAGGATCCTCCCCATAATGTTAGCAGTGCTGGTGAGACCAGAAACTTAGCAGCCACAATCTCAGGGTTGGTACAGATTTTTTTTTCATTCCATGTAATTTCCTCTCACAGTGTAATAGAAAAAACTCAGTATTTCCTGATATTCTCACCAAATTAACTCCTTTCTTTATCAAAGGGTGATTACTCTGTGGCTAAATTATAGGGAATTCAATCATTAACTAACAGAAAACATAAAAACACTGAGAGGATAATTTGAGTTTGAAGTTCTTATTGGCTTCACTGTGATTTCCAAGGGGACCTGCTGACCTATGAAGGCGTGGCATAAAACGTGTTGCTCAGCCAGTCAGTCATGACCTCCCCATGCTAGAAACAGCAGAGAGAACCCCTTCCCCCCTCCGGTCTTCCTTCACCACACAGAGCTCATTGAAATGCTGTCTTCTCCAAATCATGGCTCAGATTTCCTGGGTGGGGCCGTCATCTACCCAGCTCACCACAACACATAAGACAATTGTCTTTTGTAGATTCCACATGTGTCTTTTAGAATTATGGTTTTCTCTGGATATACACTTAGGAGTGGGATTGCTGGATCATATAGTAGCTCTATTTTTAGTTTTTTAAGAAACTTCCATATGGAGAACAGTCTCCATCGTGGCTGCACCAATATACATTCTCACCTATTTACAAAACAGAAGTAGACTCACAGATGTAGAAAAATTGGCTGCACCAATTTACATTCTCACCTATTTACAAAACAGAAGTAGACTCACAGATGTAGAAAACAAACTTATGGTTACCAAGGGGAAAAAGGGGAGGGATAAATTGGGAGATTGACATTGACATAAACACACTACTATCTATAAAATAGATGACTAATAAGAACCTGCTGTATAGCACAGGGAACTCTACTCATCACTCTGTGAAGACCTATATGGAAATAGAATCTAAAAAGACTGGATATATGTATATGTATAACTGATTTACGTTGCTGTACAGTAGAAACTAACACAACATTGTAAATCAACTATATTCCAATAAAAATTAATTTTAAAAATTGCCTTTAGTTCCCTCCTCTTTCACCCTATTTTCCTCTCTGTGGTAATTGTCTACCTCAAACACAATGTTCATTTCTCACTTTGCCATTGAAATACGTAACGTCGAATACCAATGGCCCATGTTAGATCTAGCAAATGTACACATCCTAAATCTTCAGGTTACTGAATTGGCTCCCAGAAACTTCTTGGATTGATCTCCTTCAGCACTAAGGTGCTTCCTCAAGTCATTGAAATCTATGTTTACTATTACACTAGGCTTTAGCATTTTGTTTATGTTACTAAATCATATTGGTTTTTAAGAATGTATTAAAGTCTTATGTCACACAGTACAAAATTCTCCTAAATTCAATTTCAGGAAGTAGAGCTTGGATGACAAGTGATTTGGTCTTTCATTTCTGAATCTAAGTCTAATTGGCTATCAAATAAATTGACTTGCTTTTAAGCAAGTCAGTAAATCAAATGGTCTTAAGTGTTCAGGTGTGTAAAAGTGATGACTCATAGTAGTGATGTCCCATTGCATTTGATTTAAGAAAGTGTTAATGTATAAGTATTCTCTAGTAAAGTCATGCAGTACACATTTCTGCTCAATAATCAGTCATCAATTTTAGGAAGTATCTGTGATCTCTGAATTATGGAATATAGGAAAATCTTGTTCATGGATGCTAAAACATGGATGATTTTTGTAGTTGTTGTTCTCCATTCCAAACAATGGGATATAGTGGGACAAAATAGTATAATATTTATCAAAAGACTGGATTTCAGTCCTAGATCTGACAACAGTTTTTCATATAACCATATTAATCAGAGTTCAATGTGAAAATCAAAAATATCTTAGGTACTCTTAGCAAAAAGGGTTTTAAAACATAAATTATGTATTTATAGAATAATTGAAGAGACTTGAGTAATTGAAATTAGAAAGCCAGTGCTGGTATGATTGTTGAACGAGATTATTATTCAAGAACCAGGGCAGAGGTTCCCATTGGTTCTTAGCAAATATGAAGCAGGTGACACTTTTACCATAAAGAATCCATCTCTACAAATGTCTATGGTTTCTTATATTTGTCTCTGGGTAATCTTTATTCTACTTCTGATGCAATTCTACTTCAACTTCGTGTGACCTTCAACTAAATTATGTTAGTCACCATGGCCATGGTTTGTTCTACATAGAAATTGAAAAGGAGAGACAACTAAAGAAAATTATTTGTGTGTGTGTGTGTGTGTGTGTGTGAAATATAACAAAGGATAATGTGTGGGAGAGAGAGTGCTCACTCAACGCAGTGATTTTTGTGTTCCTGCATATTTTAGGCTCTTTTGATTTAGGTGGAGTCATATAACTATTTTATGGACAATGGGTTGTAAGCTGCAGTGGTGAGTTTCACTTCTAATACAAGATACATGACAGCTGGTGTGAGTTCTCCATATTCTTTCTTCTTTTCTTGTAGCAAGTCTGGAAGTCATGTGTGCCAGGTGCTTACAGCTGGAAGAAGCTTGACAGGCAGTTGTCTTGGTGAACGGCTGACATGAATTGAACTTGGTATCAGCCAAGTGATGTATTAAACTACTGAGATTTCCAGGAATGGTTTTGTTCCAACAAAACCTGGTCTGTCCTGACTAGGTCAATATTACAACTTTCCTATCTGCTACCAATCAGGGGGCATAGCTTTCTACCATTACTACCTGTTTTAATGTGCCCTTTGCCCTCAGCCAATATTTAGGTTGAGCAGAATTTTTTATCTGGTAAGAGGGAGCAAAATTTCATTGCTGAGACGTCCAAGTCGTTATTGTGTTGATACTGTTCCATGAATTTTTACCATTATAAAATACCAAGAAGTGCAGACAATTACCCCAGCAGTTTCCCTGGTTTACAGATGTAGACTTCCTTCTCTACCTTATATAGCAGCAAATTATTTCCTTTTGATAACCAGGATCAATAATTCCAGAGAAATCAGTAATCTCCTTTTAATCTCAAAATAATGAGATGGTAGTCCTAACTTTTAGTTTAATGAGATAGTTATTGTGTCTCCTGGTGAATGTATTTTTCCCATGAGCACTAAGATCTATAAACAAGCAGAGCATGAAGTCACAGAAGAGGAATTACTGTTTGCAAGTGGATTATTAGGTGTAATTGTGAGAGATGTTAGGTCCATTCCTGAACCTTAGTTCTGAATCCATATATCTGAGGAAGAATAGACATAACAGATTGGTCAACAGTTTAGAGCACATTACATACCTTATGGGCATCACTCCAGACATTAAAATGCTGTTTCCAACCAGCATCATCACTGAGTCTTCACTAGTTCACTGTTCTCTAAGGACATTTATATACGGGTGATGGAGAATGTGGTCAGCAGTGAATCTTGTGACTTCTACCTACTACCTCCCTACTTTTGCAGTGAGATAAATCACTTGATCAGGGCAGTAGCATGTGGGATAATTGGTGATGAATAAGGCATTCAGAAAGTCCACAGGTGGTAATACAGTTTGAAGTTCACCCCTGGAAGGAATTCTCCCCTTACCTTCCTTCAGGCTTGTGTAGTCTATAACCTTGTGCTCTTTCATAAGTGCTAGCCTATTGTACAGGACTACTCATAAACTAGGCTCATTTTTTTTCAATAATCCATTCATAAAAGTATTTCCATGATATCATAAGTATGGGTTGAGAGAGAGATCTCAGTGCAGCAGAAGTTGACACAGTAGGTCTAGAAATTGGTGAGAAATCATGATGACTCAAGTCTACTCATCTATTTTATCCCAAAAGACAGTTGAGTGCTTCCTCTTATCCTCTGAGACTTCTGGGTAAATCATCCTCTTTGAAATTAGCAAGGCTATTTGAATGGCAATAGTGACATTCTTCACTCATAACCTAAAGATAAATACTAAAGTGTTTCTAAGGATAATGACTGTCCACCACTTACCCCACTTACCAACCTGCTTCTTACTGACTCTGTGAAAGAATGGTTGTCTGTATCTCCTTGGGGCCAACATTACTGGGTGGATGGGTGAATCCCACCTATTTCCTAAATGGTTTGTGTTATTATTCCACAATGAAATGAGAATATCTGGCATCTCAACCTCAAAAACAGTATGTCTCCCTAGAGTCTAGGTTTCAACCAACAACAAAGAACAAAGTGAGAACACACCCAGGTGCTTGAACTAGTGTATTAAAACTCTAATATTGGGGTTCCCTGGTGATGCAGTGGTTGAGAGTCTGTCTGCCGATGCAGGGGACGCAGGTTCATGCCCTGGTCTGGGAATATCCCACATGCCACAGAACGACTGGGCCCGTGAGCCATGGCCACTGAGCCTGCGTGTCCAGAGCCTGTGCTCCACAATGGGAGAGGCCACAACAGTGAGAGGCCCACGTACTGAAGAAAAAAACAAAAACAAAAACTCTAATCTCTACTGAAAGCATCCTGTTTATGCCAACATGATCTCAAATTATGTTCCTTCTTCACTGGTGCAGAATACTTACAGCCCATTTGCACACGTGTTACCCAAGTTTCTGTGTGTGTATAGATACAGGCATAGATATGTGTATGTTTATGTATGTATCTCCATTTTTATAGCCAAGGAAATATTGATGCATTGATCTAGATAGATAGATAGATATAGATAGGTAAAGTTTTGGTGTGTTAGCTTTCTTCTTTACTGGGTGAGAAATTGTATTTTTGCCCTGGGGTCATGCTGAGATCTCACTGTACTTACAAGTCTGGAGACAGAAAAGGGGAGAAAAATATATTTTTGCAAAAGGATAATTGGCATGTCTTTCATGATAACTACACCAAGTGAGGTCATCATAGGCTTTGAGCAATACCAGAAAGGTCTCATTACACATAGGAAGAGGGCTGGCTTTGCTAACAAAAGGTCATCAGTGGAAGTGAGCATGAAGAACATGCATATTTATTTGAATCTATTAAACATATTATTGAGCTGAACTTGGGTTTGCTAGCCCTATGTGTAGTGAAGTCAATTTATTGACCCTGGGTTGTGATGAAGGAAAGTACAGCATTTATTGCAGACACCAAGCAAGGAGAATGGGCAGCTAGTGCTCAAAAGACCCAAATTCCCTGATGGCTTTCAGAGAAGGGTTTTTAAAGGCAACATTAGGGGAGTGAGTTGCCAGTTTCCTGATCTGCTCCTGGCCATTCTTTGGATTGGTTGGTGGTGATGAAACAGGGTTATGTTTTGGGAATCTCAATAACCAACCTTCTGGTTCCAACTGGTCTGGAGTCTATGTGGTTAATGTCAGCAATTTCCATCTGGTGGGAGTCTGGTTTCTGTAAAAACATCTTAGGAATATGCATCAGACATTATTATCTATGTCCTTCAGGGAGAAACTAGAGGTCCTGTGACTCTGCTACATGACTGATCTATTGTTTAAATTGTTACCAGTTTCCTGGCCTAATAGCTATTCTTTGTTTTTACATGCTCTCATTTCCCTCATCGTTAACTCTTGAGCCAGCCTTTTGAGACTCAGGGGAGGCCTGAAGCAAAGCCTGTTACTTTAAGAGACAGGAGACACAGGGGTGGGGGAGCTCATATACCCAAGAGAGTCCAGAAGGGTCCTGCTCAGTTTCATTGAGTCTGTTCAAATTTCCAGTTTCCCACTTGTTTTCATTCAATGTACTTGACATAATGTGCTTGTGAAATCAATACTGGACAAATTGATCTCTAAGCTGCCTTAGATGCTCCATGATATGTACTGTAAAATAAAGCATAAAAAGTGGAAATCATAAGGGCTTTAAACAAAATTCCATCCCTAGGCATTCTTTGTTCAGGCAAGACTATTTCATGCATCCATTTAAAAGTATTTATTTGCCACTTATTACATGTGATGAACTCTATGTAATATGTTACTTTACCAATTTTTGTAGTTTGTAGACTCTCTTAGACAACTGTTGAAATATATCTCAGAATGCAGAAAAAAAGAACATATTCAGGGCAGCAAAGGATTTTAGGAAAAATAATTCAATTTCAAGCAGATGAATAAAACATCAAAGTGTCACACTGGATGCAAATCACCAAACACAGTTGATAGAGTTTTCCAATTGATGATACATATCAAGAGGGCTCAGAGAAAGTGAAGTAGGGCATACAATTAATATTGTTGGATAATGTTGCTTTGTATTAATGCATGTTCCCTTATGTAAAACTCCATATTAAAAAATGCATTTTCCATGATTTTTTAAAGAATCTTCATACAAGTGTTTGCCCTTTATTGAAATATGAATTATTTTAACATGCTTATGAAACTTAGATTAAGTTGACTTTAACATATTGGAAAGTATAATTTTACATCTTTTCACAATATTTAAAAATAAAATTTCTTCCCATCTCCTTCACCTCCCTCCCTCCCTCCCTCACCCCCCACTGGTAATAGATATTCACTTCCATGTTACAGGAATTACTCTTCCTATAATCTTGCTTATTTCAAATGTAATGTTAAGAAACTCAACACTCAATAATGAGCTGCATGTTTAAAACCTGAAAACAAACAAGAATGTAGATTTACATGCACATTATATTTGGATGTTCTAATTTCAGCAAAATCAAGGAATATTGTTTAGTTGGTGTACACAAGGTGTTCAAAAACAAAACAAATCCCTTTTAATGAGTGTTCCACATGCTATGTAATTCACACATAATTAATCTGTTAGAACCCAAAGTTGCTTAAAGAAATATTTTGAGGATTTAAAGGATATATTTACCTAACAATTCTATCATAATTTAAAACTTAGGATGTTGTATAATCAAAGTACTCTATGTTAGAACAGATTAGAGGCTAAACATTTTAAAAAGATAAAAGTCACCACCCCATTTTTTCTATTATGTTTTTATGTGATTAACAAACTTGTATTTCATTTCACTCCATGAAGATCATTCGATTTATCTTTAATGATGTTTAAAATAACATTTTTATTTTTCTTAAAGAGATATTTTAATCCAATAATGTTTACTGATTTGATGATATGTTAAATACTCCACAATTGTATTTTGCTCTATTATGATAATAATAAAAATAGGGAAGAAAATCAAGAATGGCACTGCAGTGTTTGAAAGAATGGTCATATGTGCTAGAATAAGACAACATGTTTTTGGTGAGAAACATAATCCTATCTATAGTTGCCTAAAAATAAAAATATCAAACATAAGAAATATGCCAGAAATACCACCTTGAACAAATATCAGTAAATTTAAGGTGAATATAGTAAACGTTTTCAATAAATATTATAAAGAAAGTTTGAGATTATAAGGTCTTTCAGTAAATAGATCAACTTCAGGAAGCTGTATGGGATTAATGGGCTATTTTACTTATAAAGCAAAAGATAGAAAAAATTGTTGAAAATAGAGCCAGAAGGTTAATAAAATAACATTGTTTCCTAAAGTGTGTGCCAATTTTCTTCCATGAAGATTTTATGGTATAGCCGTTGCATGTGAGACATTTGTGTATACTGACTCTACAATTGGAAAAGTAAAACGTGAATAGAAAATTCACATTATTTTTTTAAACAGTCAGCACATTTGGGAAAAAAAAAATACTAAAAGTGATCTCAAAATGTCCCCTATTCTTAATAAACAGATACTAAGATCACAGACTTTCCTTCTTGACTCATTATTTGCTCTTCAAAAAAACATGTGTGACATATAAGGTCTGCAGTGCCCACTTTAAAATATTGTTATTATCTTTTCACAAAAATACATTGAGTTTATTGAACACAATATATGTGAAATACTATTTTAAGCATTTCAAAATGTATCATTTCATTTAATCCTCTCACTCTGAGTTAGGTATCATTATATCCATTTATCGACAAGGAGACACTGACTGCCTTGAATATATTTAAAAAGTTGTCCCAGGGAATTCCCTGGTGGTCCAGAGGTTAGGACTCTGCACTTCCACTGCCAAGAGCCTGGGTTTGATCCCTGGTCAGTGAACTAAGATCCCACAAGCCATGCAGTGAAACAAAAAAGAAAAAGATTTTAAAAATTAAAAAAAATTGTCCCAGTTCACAGAATGAGTAAGTCAGGGTGAAAGTCAAGTTTTAAATGTTTTGACTTCAGAATCCATGTTCTTTAGCATTATTGCTATCATCTTCCTTTCCTAAATGACTTCATTAACCTAACAATTTTACCTGAGAAAAAACTTTATAATGTACTTAAAAATTTTTGTTTTTAATTTTGGTAAAATCCACATATATGTAATTTACCATCTTAACCATTTTTAAGCACACAGTGCAGTAGTGTTAAGTCCATTCACATTGTGGTACATCCAATCTCCAAAACTCTTTTCGTCTTGCAAAGTTAAACTCTGTTTCATCTACATTTCATCTTGCAAAACTGAAACTCCATTAAACAACAATCCCTGTGCCCCACTCCCCCAGCCCCTAGCAACTGCAATTCTATTTTCTGTCTCTATGAATTTGACTACTATAAGTTCTGCCTATAAGTGGAATCATGCTGTATTTTTCTTTTTGTGACTGGTTTATTTCATTTAGTATGATAGAGTCAAGATCCATCCATGTCATCACATGTGTCAGAATTTCCTTTTTACTGCTGAATAATATTCTGTTACACATATACATTGTATAGCACGTTTTGTTAACCCATTTGTCCACTGATGGACACTTAGGTTGCTTCCACATCTGGGCTGTTGTGAATGATGCAGTTATGAACATGGATGTACAATTATCTCTTTTATTTGAATCTCATTTTCAAGTCTTTCTATATACCCAGAAGTGAAATTGCTGTGTCATATGGTAGTTCTATTTTTAATTTTTTGGAAACTTCCATTCTGTTTTCCATAGAGGCTGCACCACTTTGCATTCCCATCAGCATGTATAAGTGTAGCAATTTCTCTACAACCTCACCAATAATGTTTTTTCTTTTTGCTGTAATTGCAGTCATTCTAATAGGTGAGAAGTGGTATCTCATTGTGCTTTTGATTTGCATTTCCCTAATGATTAGTGATATTGAGCAACTTTTCATATGTTTATTGGCATTTGTAAATCTTCTTTGGAGGAATGCCTATGCTTTTAACGTAGATGATGGTTGTAAAAATGATTTGTTTTTAAATTTTGCTGAAATGGTACAAGCACATAACTCAAGGTATGAGACTCCAGGGAAATAGTTTGATATTCACAAACAAACAAACAGAATGCAAATATTTACCAAAGATGCAAAAAACTTTATAAACTATAAATATATACATATATTACACCAAAATATAAATTTATTAATAGTTTTTTGAGAGCTTTCAGTTTACACTCTATATATGCTTCTTTATTATGTTTTTACAGTAACCACACCCTAATTTTGTCATCAAAATTATCAAAAGTAAAAGAAAAAATAAAAATAAAGGAAAAGAAGAAATAAGTAAGAATAAAAATAAATACCCATTTCAGGATTTTATACATGAGTTATTGAGTACAAATTTTCTATTGGTATTATAGTTTCTTCTTCCACAGATTTAAATTATCTAATTCAAATGGCCTTGGATCTAACAAACTGAAGGTAATTTTTCATAATGTCATCAAGTATTGCAGAAATACCTTTTGGTGAAGAAATATCATAGCAAAAGGCTTATGCTATTATGATAAGGAACTAAGACAGCAGAAAAGATTCACAAACTTTGACAGAAATTGTCAGAGCATCTATGCAAACAGTAGCCTATTTTACCTCCTAGAAGGAGGAATAAAGAGAGAAGTAACTTAAATAGGCTGAAACTACCGTAGCAATGCTTGGAGCTTGATACGTAAATGGCAAGATTCTGTGGTTGGGCTATTTAGGGGGAATTGTAGTGTTTTGTGTGTCCCCATGTACATATACCTTCTGCAAGTATACCATATATCTTGAAGTGAGGAAACATCTTCAAATAGTGTATTAACTTCCATAAAATCCATTTGATGGAGAGAACTTTAAAGATCCACATAAATCTCAGAGTCTATGATTTAATGAAAGAGATACTAATAACTACCACTTGTATTGTGTTACAGTATGCTTACATACAGTGTATGTGTGTGTATACACACACACACACACACACACACACACACACACACCTGTAACATATTTTCTAAATATGACCAAACAAATCCACAGTCAACGCTACAAGCTCTTCTTACCTTGTGACATTAACACTCCTCCATCAAGAGTAGGGTCAATATTTTCTACCTTTGAATCTGGGTACAGCTTTGTTGTTACCTTGATCAATAAAATATGGCAGAAGTGATGGTACATGATGCCCAAGAGAAAGTCATAAAACTTATACAGATTCTTCCTGTCCCTTTCTCTCCTGGCTCTTGTACTATGAGAACTCTATGTCAAGATGTAGAAAGTTTAGTTATTCTATATACCCTCCATGCTCAAAAGATCATGTGAGTAATGGTACCGCATGAGATGGGAAGAAATACCAAGGATCTCTACCTGTTCCAACACTGTGAGTCTCCTGGGCCAAGTCACCAGCTACATTAATGAAGAAGTCTTCAGGTTGACCCCAGCCCCAGCTTCCTCTGGTTGCAGCATCATGAGGTATCACCCCTGCATCCAAGATTTACAGGGATTTGAACATTAACTGATATTTGTTGTCTTAGGTCACTAAGTGTTGGGATGATTTATTACACAAAAATAAATAACCAGAACACAGATTTTTAAGAATATTTTTGTATGTGCTTCCAATTTCCCTTTGTGTGTATTTTTTTAATTGAAATATAGTTGATTTACAATGTTTCAGGCGTATCTCAAAGT
>NW_020174434.1:1109999-1161527 GCF_003031525.2 Neophocaena asiaeorientalis asiaeorientalis | reverse complement strand
ATATTCAGTCATATATCTATTCTTTTTTCAGATTCTCTTCCATTATGGATTATTAGAATATATTGAACATAGTTCCATGTGCTGTGTAGTAGATCCTTGTTGTTTATCTATTTAGAACAGATATTCATACCAGATATGGAATACTGCCATAACAAAAATCTAAGGGTATGGCTATTTCTTCAGGACCAAATGGCAGGCAGAAGTGGGAAGTGTCTTGTAGACACTGTTAGGGCAAGCTTGGTATCCCTTCAGGATGCTCTTGGTGATGGTTTAAAAGATAGTGAAAGAAGATTTACTGGAGACTGGAGGAGAGGGGATCATGCTACACAGCAGTGGAAAATTTAGCAGCAGTACAACCTGTGTTTATATGGGAAACAAAAAATATGCATAGTATATGTATTTACATATCAGCGCATATGTATATCTTTCCTAAATGTAACCTCATGTAATTCTAATGATAACTATGCTCAATAAATTTTACTGAATCTTACTGATATCTAATAACAATTATGGGAAATAAATACAGTTGCATAAATGAGTTCATGCCACTGAGCCGGAGTAAGAAACTAGACACACAGTCAGTATAGTTGAGCAAGGCACTAAACACAGATATATCTGACTTTGATGCCCATGTCTTGAACATTGTAGTAGAAATTCTACATGAATTCAAAATATATCTAGAAGCTAAAATATTGGAAAAACAAAATGTGAACTAAATACTAAGGATTAAAAGAATGCTTCATAAGTGGAGTACACGTACAAGTTTCTTAAAGATCTGTTGGAGACATTGGTCGTGACTGTTCATCAAACATGTAAATTCTACGGGATGTCCAAAGAGATTTCTCCCACAGCTTACCAGGCCCAGAATCCAAAGCAAGTGATAGCATGCTAGTAACATCTGGAAAACAGCTCAGTGCTCTGGGTTGCTACATGCCCTAAGGCAGAAAGGAAATGGTGAAAATGAAATTGCTCGGAAGCATATGCATTAATAAAATCATGCATTAATAAAATGCATTAGTAACATCAGGTATTTCTGTAAGACGTGGCTGTGACTTCCAAAAGGACTCATTTCTAAAAAAATTTGTTATATCTCATTTCTGTTTATGTTTTCTCAACAATTTTTAGCCCGAGACCTATTCACATAGAGAAATGAAATAGCCATATTTTTCCTTGTTTTATTCCTTTTATTTCTCCAAGTCTCTACAACCTTGCTATATTAGTAAACCCTCATTTCAGAAAATGCTGGTCAAATGTCAGAGTACACTACTACTGTACTCTCCCAGTTAGACTACATTAAATTAGGAAATGGCAGTAAGTTTGGGGAATAAAGTGGGATGATTACAAGTAGTCACAAAAGAAATGATGTATATTCATCATTTTTTCAGTGAATAATGTCATGGAACCTTGCTTCCCACTGTTAGAGAAATGAAATAAAACTCAATCACTAACTTTTACCAAGTGAGAACAAGGTTTTTTGAGCTCTGAATCTCACCTAAGCCAGTATGTTTTCTTTTCCTTACCTTTCAATTTCTCCTCTTCACAAATCAGAAATGTCAAAATACTGTTATAGTTTATTATCACTGAATCTGAGAAAAGCAACTGTTTGGCAAGTGCTGAAAATAACTCTCAAATATCTATTGGTTTGACAAAACCCTTGAAGCATTTTGCAAAACCTTTGCTTTCTCAGAAAAAAAAAAATCTGTATTTTAAGGAAAATTTAATGTTTCTGATTGATTTATATTTACGAGATTAAATAATATTTTGTAGGGCCACTTGATCTAGTGAGACCTTTATTTATTTTGTATGAAGACTATTTTTTTTGTCTTTAAACACTGTTTACTGTCTTGAAGGAAAAAGGAACAACACTACACACTTTAGCAGATACACCAACCCTGAAAAATATGAATTAGTTATAAGCTGGGGAGACTCTGCTATAAGCCTGATAGACATAACTAGCAAGAGGAGGCGAGATGTAGAGTGTAATAGGTAAGAAAAATTAAAACAAAATAATACCATAGTTTCCGCTCTTTAAAAGTTTGTTAGCAGAAAGCTGTTTTCGCTACTCACAACCTTTGTTTAGCCTTAGCTGCAACTGGACATAATTTGAAAGGCTGCCTTTGAATTTTCTTATGCAGCATGGAGCATTCTAAGTGTCTACACCTCTCAGTGCGTACAGTTCTCACCACCAGCGTGAGAGAACATACTTATTATGCCAAACAGGGATGCTTATACAAATATTCTCTCAGGCCTTGTCCCCAGCCAATCATTCATTGTTTGAAATTTGAACACAATTTTCCGGTACTATTTCCCAGGATGAGCAGAAAATGTTCTGTCTCAGGGAGACGTGTAAGTGGAGGTCTCCAAATCTCAACAGAGCACTTCCAGCCAGGCAGGCAAGAGATTGTGTTCTATGGCATCGCAGGCAATTCTAACCCACCTGGGAGCCCAGCAGACTTCAAATCTGTGAGTGGATTCTGATACCGACCCTGACTCCGACCAGCTGTGATTTCATTTTAATAAAATTAAATAAAATGCACACATTACCTGTTCTAAAATCCAAAGCTTACCATCCAAAATAACAGTGAAGAAAAATAAATAAAAAGAGTGTCAGGTGGAGCCTGTAAATCTAAAGGCAGGAGGTGGAGGCTGACAGTCACATCTGTGCAGATGAGTGACTCTGGGATGGCGTGACATACGTGCCCAGAATGAGGGAGCACACCAGTGTAATGCTCCTGGCCTGTCCAATACTTGCCCCTGTGACTAGTTAGGAACTAATGTAACACGTTTAGTTACTAGTAAGTTTAGTTCCTAGTAAGTTGTAACACGTTTAGTTACTAGTAAGTTTAGTTCCTAGTAAGTTGTAACACGTTTAGTTCCTAGTAAGTTGTAACATGCTTAGTTACTAGTAAGTTTTTGCCAGACCCCAGCGTTTCTGACACCAAAGACAGTGTTTTATCCACTACTTCATTCCAACTCTTGATTAGGAATGCCCTGAGGTTGAAATATTTTAAGCTCAGTGAAGTATAAGCCTTCAACTAATGCTTGAACAAAGCTTTCTAGACTCTGTGAGGATGTTTTGCAGACATAAGCAGCGGGACTAAGGCTCATTTCAAAAACAATTGCTTAAACAATATCTTTTAAGGGAGCTCCTCTGTCACCAGGAGTTTAAAATTTCATGCAAATCCTCTCTATAGCTTAAACCAATGGTGCTGAATTAAGAAAGCATTGCTTTCCTATCAGTATTATTTTATTTAATTGCTATGACTCTTTCTGTACGAACTCAGCTGACCAATCTGGATTTCACAACTTTCTCCTAGAATATTTAACATGTAATACTATATATATAATATTTAATTCTGAAAGGACTACATTTAGAACCTCAAAGGTAGAAGAATTGCAGAGACTTGTTATGCTTTAGGGAGAAAAGGGAAAGTGGACTAAGTTTAGACAGGAACTTTTAATTCCCACCCAAACAAAATACACACCATACGCGTTTTATGTTTTACTTTTTTTTTTTTTTTCGGTACGCGGACCTCTCACTGTTACGGCCTCTCCCATTGCGGAGCACAGGCTCCGGACGCGCAGGCTCAGCGGCCATGGCTCACGGGCCCAGCCGCTCCGCGGGATGTGGGATCTTCCCGGACCGGGGCACAAGCCCGTGTCCCCTGCATCAGCAGGCAGACTCTCAACCACTGCACCACCAGGGAAGCCCTTTTACTTCATTTTATAACTTATTTTATTTTATATTTACAAATTTATTATAATTGCCAAAATAAAACATAAACACAAAACATTAAATAAAGAGGATATCAATATTTACATGACTTCCAGCAATCTCTCTAATTCATCAACAATATTTCACTCTGTAGTTTGTTTATGAACAAATATGTTTATAAATTGAAGGACAGCATAGCATCCTTGATTAAGATCATAGGCCCTGGATCAGTCTATTTGGATTTGAATCCAAGATCCACCATTTACTGCCTATATAACCTTAGACAATAATCTGATTTCTCTAAGTTTGTTTCATCATCTGTCAAATGTGGATTATTGTGAGGATTTAACATAAATAATTCACATAAAGGATATAGCTAATAACCAGATACGAGGTAAGTGATCTTATAGTGGATAATGTTACCATTAATTGTAGTATTACCGTAGAATGTGTTTTGTCTTGGAAATCTGGATGGCACACTGGATAGAGGAAACAAATGACGTGATGCAGGATGCATATTATCTTCAACCAAACAAATCTCTGAGACCATTCTGCATGTGAAAATGAGATGGTCCAGAAGCCTTTCCTCACTAGGAGTTGATGGAAAGCATATCAATTTCAATCCAACCATGATAACACTTTTGTAACTAGAAGAGATTCGCAATTTACATTGGGATATACCATATGAATGTAACATAAGTTCTATGAGAGACGTGAGTGTCTGTTGGGTTGACTAAATACTTTTATAGACACTCAACAAATATTTTGAATTAATTACTGACCCTACACTTGAATTGAAAACACGCTCAGTGCAAAGATGTTAGGTTTGATCAGGATTTATTTGGCTATGACACCAATCTAGTAACAATTATTAGTGTTTATATTCTGTCTTAGTTTGTGTAGATACAAACTAAATATAGTGATTAAAATGGCTGAAGATTAAAAGATTGAAAGTTGTGTTTCCTCAAACTCCTAAACCAGATCACGATATGACCCTGCAGCTCCACTGCTAGACCAAGAGAAATGTAAACACATGTCCCCAAAAAACTGTACGCAATTGGTCATAGTATCTAGTCACAACCCACATACCTGTCAATTGATGAATTAATAAACAAAATATAGTGTGTATGTACATACATATATATATAGTGTGTATATATATATGTGAGTGTGTGTATATATATATATATATATATATATATATATATATATATATACACACACACAATGAAATAATACCTGGCAATATAAAAGGATGAATAATTGACACATTCTACAACATGGATGACCTTGAAAACATGATACTAAGTGAAAGAAGCCAGTCATAAAGAACCATATATTACATTACTCTCTTTATATGAAATATACAGAATAGGGAAATTTCTAGAGACAAGTAATGGTTACCGAGGGTTTTGGTGGAGGGAACAGGAAGTGACCACTATAAGTTTTAAGCTTGATAAAATTGTTCTAAAATTAGATTACTGTGATTAGATTTAGGTTTAAAATTTACTAAAGTATATAAAATCTACTTTATAAAAATTAACTTTATAGATTTCCTAATCCATTGAACTGAATACTTTAAATGGGTGAATTTTATAGTAATAAATTGTATCTTGATTAAATTATTTTTGTAAAGGAAAGGTAAAAGCATGTAAAAGTGTACCTTCAAACTCTGTGAAGCAGAGATGGACAGAGTAAGAGAAATTGGAAAATCCATCATGCCAGAGGTTCTTATAAATCTCTCAGTAATTGAGCGAATGGAATAATGCACAAAACATGAAGATATAGCAGATTTGAAACAATTTGAGTCACTGTCTCATTATAACAAGTGTACACATTAACAAACCAAATGGTTGGAGAGGATGCTTTCTTCAGAGAACACAAGAAACATTTATGGAAATGGACTGATTATTAAGGCATAAAGCAACTTTAAAAAGTCACTATCATTCAAAATATACTTCAAACAAATAACTACTTTAAAAATAAATAATATAAAGATTTGTTAGTGTACATAAGGCTCCATGGAGGGCTCTTTAGACTCAAATTTCTGTCCCCTCCACCACAGATTCTGATTCAGTCAGTATAAGTTAGTCCCAGTGCATTTCCAGCAAGTTCCCACGTGATGCTACGTTGCTGGTCAAGGGAACATGTTTTAAGAATCAAAGCTTTAAACTATACACTCAGAAACTTAACAGCACACTTCTAAATAACATGTATTATATGTGAAATAATAATTAAAATGATAAAATACTTAAAATTAAATAATAATAAAGGTGATACCTACCAAAATCAGCTGCGTGGAGGTAGCAGATAAAGAGGGTCTTATGAGGATATTTAAAGGACCCGTGCTTATGATGGGGGATAAGAGAGGCTGCAAACTAATAGGACAAGTGTTCAGTACAGGAAGTAAGTAAAATAGCAACAGAGTAAACTCAGAGATGTAGGAGACAGGATGCAGTAAGTATGAAAGCAGAGATTCATAAAATAGAAAACAAAGATGCAATTCAGAGGATTCACAATACTGCATTCGTTGTTTTGAAAGTGTAATAAAATTGATAATCCTCTAGCAATGCCAGTCGAAAAAAAAGAAAATGTGCAAATAACTAATATTACAAATGAAAATGAGGAATTATCATTATATGTAATAAAGACTAAAAAGATAATGTATCCTAAACTGCATGCATTTATTTTCTTAAAAAATCATCAAGTATTTGCTGAGTTTCCTAATTCAGACAGGAAATAAAATGAAATTTTTATTTGAACAGAAAAAATTATATTTAGTTCTATATGTTGATTTATCATGGCATGCACTTCTAAGCAGAGACATTTTTCTGAATTGTTGAAATGCATTATATATCCTACATATGAATTTCTTTGCTTTTCAGTATTATATGAGAAGAGTTAAAGTATTATTATAGAAGATTGGATGTATACAGATATAAAGAGAATTTCTCATCATTTCTAAAATGAGGTATAATAGTAGTCAGCCCTTATCCAAATTGTTACTTTAAAAGCCTATCTAAAAGTTTCTCCCAATGAGCTCAATCATTTTCATGATCATAATTTATATCTGAGCATCATATATTAAAACAAGATTCTCAGCACCCAGTGAAACTAGGCTTAATTTTAAAATACCTCATTAATTTGCAGTAATGAGATATAATGAATATTTATGGAATGATAAATATACAGATAATAATACAGATAATAGTTTTATCTGTAACTATTAATTTTCCGTGATGTGTCACTGATAAACCAATCCTCTAAGCTGAAACCAAGAAATGACAAAGTGAAAACCATATAAAGTAATGCTTTATAGCTACCTCTTGAGATTGCAACACAGTGAAAAAGATAATATGTTTTCTGCAAATGGAAGTTTACTGTATAATTCACTGATACCCACAGGGAACTAAGTAATTTTCTCTGCACTCACAGTTTATTACTTTTAAATATCATTGCTCCCTCCTTCCTCTCCCACTTCATCCAAAGGTGGAAAAACAATGTCTTTCTTCAGCAGAACCCATTGTCTTCACTTTTAGACATTGGATTAAAGATCATTTGGATTGCAGATCAAAGAAAAGGACATGTCTGAAAATCTTCAGCATGTTCTATTGAGGGGTCTGAGAAGGGTTTTCGGTCTAGTTTACCATCAGTTACTCAATGGTCTGAGAGCATTCTGCTGTGGTCATTGCACCATCTCAGTAGCTGTAGCACCCATGCATGGTCACTGGGCAGCTTTCACTGTGCACTTTCTTCATGGTACGTTCATTTGCCTCAAAACACTCCCACCAGTTTACTACAGAAAAGCAAATTTAAACATGCTGGACATCTGAACATTTTCCTGGTTGATAAGCCACGAAGATAATTCCTTCTTACATGCCCAGGTCTTAAACCTATTAGCAGTTTAAAACTGACTAAAATTTCAGCCCTATTCAACTTAATTGTACCCTCAAGTGCAGTTTTATGTTCTAACCAATCATTGGGGTCAGGATCAGAACACTCAAAAATTTGTAGTAAGATGCTGTAAAATTGTGATCTTCAGGACATACACTTTTTCTGATAATGGGAACATCTTCACGTAAGTCAAAAAGATCTGAACTACCAGTTGTAAAGTGGAGATACTTTTTCATTGATTTTTAACTTTGCAAAGTAAGGAATCTATATGTTCATTTATTTTTATTTCTGATCAGGAAAATTTAAAACAATCGGGAGGGACTTAGTGTCAATTTTGAAATATTATTGTAGTAGAGTTAAAGCTTCATAAAGTTATTTTTTGCAGTATGATTAAGTAATTAAATTTCCCTTATATTTTATAATAAAGAGATTAAGATATTGATTTAATTTAGACACTGACATAAATTGTCAAAGCTGGAATTTTAAAGTTAGTTTAATACCCAGTAAAAAGATAGAATTTTGGCAGAGACCACAAAAAACAATGAAGGGGATGGAATGAAGGAGAAGGTATCAATCCAGAAGAAGGCAAGATACAAAACAGGAAGAAAATTAGAACAAAAAGAAAATTAATTAAATTAAATAGGATTAACTTATTCAGTAATTATAATCTATGCACATGAACTAAATCTTCCTGTTCAAAAAAAAAAAAAAGTTTGGTAGGCATAGCTAAACATATGAAGAAGAAGAATAGGAAGAAGAAGAAGAGGAAGAAGAGGAAGAAGAAGAAGAAGAAGAAGAAGAAGAAGAAGAAGAAGAAGAAGAAGAAGAAGAAGGAAAGAGGAAGAAGAAGGGATGAATTAAAGGTATACAGGGCAAATGCAAATAATAACAAAACAAACAAACTGAAATATCTATTTAGTAACTAGCACTTTGGACGTTGCAGTAGATAAACCACATGCAGATAAACAGGAAAATTTCCTCAGGATAAATGCTTCAGTAACACAGGAAGATATAAAAATAATAACCTTGTAAGCACTCATAAAATATATCTTTTTATCACAAGGTAGAAAATATAAGAAAAGAGAGCATTTATAACTGCAAAAAAGGTTAAAAAATAAGAATAAAATTAAATATGCAAAACTATCGTGATGGAAATATAAAAGTATCTGGAAAAAAAAAACACAAGAATAAGCTAGAATAAATGGCAAACTATAACATATAAGAATGTAGGTTAAAATTGTAAGGAAGTGAGATTTCCAGTGTCAAAGAGAAAAGCCGATGTAGACATAACATCAGAGAAGTTAAGAAAATATCCTGCAATGTTGAATTGGAGTTTAAATATGACTATAAGCTCAGATTCTTTCATAAAAAGTAACTTTCTAGCTCTCTCTACCAGAAGGCCCTGAAAGAAATAAACCTTAGAAGCAGTGGGAAGCAATGGAATCTAAACTATTGTTTCTAAATACCATTTTCCAACAAAGGAAGTAAGAAACACTTGGAGAAATTCTGGGACAAGAAAGGGCAAAGTTAGCCTGAAATGACTTGTGCGAGAAAACAACAAGGTCCCCAAGACCAAGGAGGGTACATGTAGAAGACAGAGAAGTTAGGTTGAAATTGCTCTTATTGGCCAAATATGGGATAGTTACAGCATGAAAAATGAATGCTCACTGTAGTTTATTGTACCATATTGAATCAATAAAAACCCATGTGTCCATAGTGATGTGAGCTTGGTGTGGGGTGGAGGAAGCACAACATTTGGCATCATTATTGGTGACAAATAAAAGTGTTTCCTGCTTTTTTAGGCAGACCCACAGTAGTTCTTTCTCAGTGTATGAGAATTCTCTCTTTTTACAAAGAACAATTCAATAAATGTGGAAGGAAATAGAAAACACCATGCTTCAACCCCAAAGAAAGTAATTGACTCAGTCAAGCATCATCAATCATTAATGGATACTAAAGTCATACACTGAAATTATGTTGGGGAGGATATTTCCAAAGTGCCAAAGGTCAGTTCCAGTAATCACGAGTTAATTGGAAAGAAAGAACAACAACAAAAATAAAACAAAAGCAAGAACCAATGGAGCAATGCAACCTTGACCAGTATCAAACTTACCTTAGTAAACAGTGAGACATCCGAAAACATGTGCTTTGAAATGTGGTACAATTTCACATGCACAGCATTGTCTACTTAGAGCATTAGTCTCCTAGGGCTGCCTTGACAAAGTGCCATAAACAGCTTTGCTTAAATGCCTGGATCAAGGTGCCAGCAAGGGCAGGCTCCTTCTGACACCTAAGACCACCCTTTCTTCTCTCTTCTGGAGGTTACTGGCAGTTCTTAGCATCCCCTGGTTTGAAGCTGCCTCCCTGCAGTCTCTGATTTAGCATCACATGACTTCTCCTGTGTGTCTTTTTCTTCACATGGCCATCCTTTCATAAGGACACCAGCCATGTGGAATGTGGGCTCACCCTACTTCCGTATGACCTGATCTTAACCAATTGCATATGCGAGGACCCTTTTTCCAAGTAATGGTACATTCTGAAGTACTGGGGCTTAGAACTTTAACATACCTTTTGTGGGGGGACACTCTTCAACCCATACCACTTATGAAGTATTCTTGCCCAACCTGCTAACTTGATACTAACCAAATTACCTAACTTCCAGTTTATAGGAAATAAAGGGGTTAGAGAAATATCCACAAAAACACTCAAACTCAGGGTTAGATATTCTGTAAGACAGTGGGTCTGGGCTCTTCAAACTACAATAGCATGCAAAAATAATTACAATTATAAATAAAAATGGGAGGTATTCTAAGTTTAGTCTCTAAAGAGAAATAACAATCAAATGCAACAAATGAAATTTAGACTCTTGTTTATAAATATAAAAGCAGGGAAAACATATATTTTTGTGTAATTGGAAACATTTGAATACAGCCTGGATATTGTACATTGTAAAATAATTATTCTTAGTATTCTACGGCTTAAGAATAATAATGGGGTAACTGTAGGTAGCTATTTTATTTTTAGGCATTGGCTGTCATGATATATATAATTTGATTTCAAATGTTTCAGCAAGAAAAAGAAAAGACATATATATATAGATCAATAGGCAGAAGAAACATGGCCAAATATTTTGAGTCTAAGTCATAGGCCTCTTTGTTTGCTTGTTCATTGTACTCTTTCCTCAACTTTTCTCTCTGTTTTTAAATTTCAAAATAAAAAGTTGGAGAAAAAAATAATCATGATTTTAATACGTGTGAAATGGATTTACGCTACATGTAAGGTAACTATGACTGTAACCCTAACAAAAAGGTGAGGGAAACACTTCTCTAGCATTAGGGTTCCTGAGTGTCATTCATGAAGAAGAGACAGTTCACACACCCCTGGAGCATGCCCCCCCTGCCCCATCCTGCATGGCCCGTTGCCCTTGTGACTCCCAATAATATTTAACCTCAGGTTCAGAAATTACAGTCATAAATGTAAGAACACAGTTTTGGAGTTTGTTTGTTTGTTTAAGGATTATGAAATAATTTAAGTCAAAAATCCTTATATATGTGTTTTTATTTTAAAAGTTAAGGAAAGTAGGCCTATTGTAGTTTAACCTCCTGCTGTTTGAAAGATCTCTGACTCCTTTAATTCATTATCTTATTTAATTATAACAATTTAGAGTGAGGTTGATATGCTTTTTCATGCAAGAGAAACTTGAAACAGAGAACTTAAGTGATATGCCAACATTCACCACCTAGGAAATGATAGTCATGTTCACCATTTTTGAAATCCTGAACCCTCTGGTTCCAAAGCCTCTGACATTTCTAGGGTCTGTGCTATGCAGCAACTGTCCTGCCATCTTTCTCTCCACTGTCATCACCTGCTACTTCCCTCTGTCTTTCTTCCCTTCATGTATTTTTGAGCATCTTTTTGTATTTACATTTTTCTGTGTTAAAATAATGAAACAAAAATCAGCCCTACTATCTTGCTAGCATGATTCATGTATTTATATAGATTAATTATTTTAATTCCCCATCTTTTTTTGTAAATATTATGTACAGATTTGATTTTTTCATAGTTTTAACTAGATTTTCATGATACTTTGTGCATTTGTTTTTTGTTTTTTTTTTTAAATTAATTTTATTCTTTACCTTGTTTTTTTTTTTTTTTTTTTTTTTTTTGCGGTACGCGGGCCTCTCACTACTGTGGCCTCTCCCGTTGCGGAGCACAGGCTCCGGACGCGCAGGCTCAGCAGCCATGGCTCACGGGCCCAGCCGCTCCGCGGCATGTGGAATCTTCCCAGACCGGGGCACGAACCCGTGTCCCCTGCATCGACAGGCGGACTCTCAACCACTGCGCCACCAGGGAAGCCCTGTGCATTTGTTTTTGACTGAATTTTGGTGGTGTTAGTGTCATTACCTAGCACCCTGATTTTTTTATATAACCAGGGTTTCACTATATGTCCTTTTCAACTGACATATGACATTTCATTAATACATTTCAGTATAGTCATTCATTTCTAACTGTACATAAGATGAGGACAGATCCCATACATGGACATGTCTTAAATAAATGGGTTGCTGTGGTTTAGAATTATAAAGATTTTTCATTATTGGAAAGTGTAATAGGGACCTTCTGCAGACTGTTTAAAACCAGAACCACCATAATACAGTTTTTATAGTGTCTGTATATTTGTGAAGTAATGGTCTTGTAAAGGTTTTTACTGAAAAATACCATTAGCCAGTCTTTCTTACTGACAATAAATTATTAATTTAAAAAATATTTCCCCTCAATCTTTCTCTCTTAACCCAAATGGGGTCATCTGAATACACTACTATTTCTTGATACCTCAGCAGACATACCTGTCACTTCACCTAAGCATTGCACGACACACAGACATAGCTACATATATATGAAATGTTATTTGCATCACCAATAAGTAAGTGTATAATTATTTTCATAGAACCTGTTTTAAGGGAATGAATAATGCCAAAAACATATGGGCATAGGGTTGCATTCAATGACTTTTACAGCTCAATTATCTGGCCTACGCAGACACCCTCCAAGCCAGGACTTTGAATTCACACAAATGTGGTCAAAGGCATGTGGAATTAGTCTTGCATAGGAAGGCAAAGTTGTTAAGAAGGAAGGAGAGGTAGATGTCTAAACACTCTCAAGATTGATAAAATCATGTATTGTTAGTGACAACCCTAGATTGAAAGAGGACATGTGACAGGTTTCAGAATTTCTAGCTCTGAGAAGCAGAAGCCATGGCTCTGTGTGTGCAGATTTTCTTCACTTACCCACCATCCACATGACATTCACATTTGTTACGCTAACAGACATTTTGAATATCTTCTCTGTAGATGTCATATCAATAAGTGCTGTGGGGCATAAGGGAAGGACCTCACTCTCAGAGAACGTTAGTCATTTTTTAATTAATACAAATTTATTGAGCTTCTATGGTATTTTGCTAAGAGTCCTAGCAAAAACCAGATGTGAATCACAGCATACATTTCGGCATGTTTCTAATCTCTTCAAGCCTTAGTTTGCCCATTAATCAAGCAGGAATAGAAGCAACACTGATGTCATGCAGTTGTCATGAAGACTATATGACAGAGTTGTATGCAAAGCCTGTCGAAAAGCACCTGGCTGATCAGAAGCCCTCACTCGATATCTCAGAAGGTAGTGAAGGAGAATGTGATGATGCCAATGATGAGCAGGAGGAGGATGGAATGGTAACAACCTATGGACTCTGCCATGTTCAGTGTTCCTTTTAGTGAGGTTTGCATAGTCCAGTGATGATGATGATTGCTCCATGAGATACAAGGAAGAAGAGGCTACTGTGGAACCAAGTTCAAAACAGTGGCTAAAGCAGATGTGGTCAGGAAAGTTTTCCTGGAGGAAGTGACACTGGAGCTAAATTTTCAAGGCTGGGTATAAATTAAGTTAGGTAAATTTACGTCAAGAGAAGATGTTTGGGCTAAAGTTGTGTGTCCTCCCAAAACCATATGCTGAAGCCTTAACCCTCAATGTGATGGTATTTAGAGGTGGAGCCTTTGGGAGGGCTTTGATGGGACCCTCATGATGGGATTAGTGCCCTTATAAGTAGAGGTGCAAAAGAGCTTGCTTCCTCTCTCTCCCCCTGCCATGTGAGGGCACAGACAGAAGGTGGCTATATTTAAACCAGGAAAACAGCCTCCCCGGACACTGGATCTGTGGTATCCTGGTCTTAGACTTCCCACCTCCAGAATTCTGAGAAATGAATTTCTGCTGTTTCAGCCACTCAGTGTGTGATACCTCAATTTATCACACTTCTCTTTATAACTTTTTGCAGATTTTTTACAAATTGAAGGATTGTGGTAACACTGAGCTAAATCTATTTCTGCCATTTTTCCAAAAACTTTTGCTCACTTCATGTCTTTGTGTCATATTTTGGTAATTTTCCCAATATTTCACACTCTTTCATTACTATTGTTTTATTTGTTATGGTGATCTGTGATCAGCTATCTTTGATGTTACTGTTGTAATTGTTTTGGGACACCCCAAACCTTGCCCGTATAAGATGGTGAATTAATTGATAAATCTGTGTGTTCTGACTGCTCCATCACTAGCCATTCCCCTGTCTCTCTCTCCTCAAGCCTCCTTGCTCTCTGAGACACAAAAACATTGAATTTAGGCCAGTTAATAACACAAAGTGTTCAAGTGAAAGAAAGAGTCCAACATCTCACACTTTAAATCAAAAGCTAGAAATGGTTAAGCATAGTGAGGAAGGCATGTCAAAAGCTGACAGGTCAAAAGCTGGCCTCTTGTACCAAATAGCTGATTTGTGAGTGCAAAGGAAAAGTCCTTGAAGGACATGAAAAGTGCCATTTCAGTGAACATCGGAAGGGTAAGAAAGCAAAACAAACTTATTGCTGAGATGGAGAAAGTTTGAGTGGTCTGGATGGAAGATCAAACCAGCCACAACATTCACTTAAGCGAATGTCTAACCCAGAGCAAGGCCTAACTCTCTTTAATTCTGTGAAGGCTGAGAGAGGCGAGGAAGCTGCAGAAGAAAATGTTTGAAGTCAGCAGAGGTTGGTTCACAAGGTTTAAGGAAAGAAGCCATCTTTATAACATAAACGTGCAAGGTGAAGCAGTAAGTGCTGATATAGAAGCTGCAGCGTGTTATCCAGAAGATCCTGCTAAAATAATCAATTAAGGTGGCTACACTAAATGACATATATTCCATGTAGACAAAACAGCCTTCTATTGGAAGAAGATGCCATCTAGAACTTTCATAATTAGAGAGGAGGAGTCAATGCCTGGCTTCAAAGCTTCAAAGGACAGGCTGATTCTCTTTTTAGGGGTTAATGCAGCTGCTGAATTTAAGTTGAAGCCAATGTTCTTTTACCATTATGAAAACGTTAGGGTCCATAAGAATTATGCTCAGTCTACTCTGCTTGTGCTCTCTAAATGGAACAACAAAGCCTGGATGATAAGACACCTGTTTACAAGATGGATTACTGAGTATTTTAAGCCCACTGTTGAAACCTACTGCTCAGAAAAAAAGAAGTTCCTTTCAGAATATTACTGCTCTTTGACAATGCACCTGGTCACCCAAGAGCTCTGATGGAGAAGTATGATAGTAATGCTGTTTTCTTGCCTGCTAATACAACATGCATTCTGCAGCTCATGGATCAAGGAGTAATTTCAACTTTCAAATCTTTTTATTTAAGGAATACATTTCATAAGGCTATAACTGACATAGACAATGATTCCTCTGATGGATCTGGGCAAAGTAAACTGAAGACCTTCTGGAAAGTATTCACCATTCTAGAAGCCATTAAGGACATTCATGATTTATGGGAAGAGGTCAACATACCAACATTCACAGGAATTTGGAAGAAGTTGATTCCAACCCTCATGGATGAATATGAGGTGTTCAAGATTTCAGTGGAGGAAGTAACTGCAGGAGTGGTGGAAGTAGCAAGAGAACTAGAATTAGAAGTGGAGCCTGAAGATGTGACTGAATTGCTGCAATCTTAGGATAAAACTTGAAAGGATGAGTTGTTCTTATGGATGAGAAAGTATGTCTTTGGGATGAATCTACTCCTGGCGAAGACACTAAGAATATTGTTGAAATGACAACAAAGACTTGAGGATGTTATAAAAACTTGGCTGACAAAGCATCGACAAGGTTTGAGAGGATTGACTCCAATTTTGAAAGAAATTCTGCTGTGGGTAAAATTCTATCAAACAGCAGTACACGCTAATGAGAAATCATTCATGAAAGGAAATCAATGAGTGGGGCACACTTCATTGCTGTCTTATTTGAAGAAATTGCCACAATGACATCGATCTTCAACAATCACCACCCTGATCCTTCAGCAGCCATGGACATGGAGGCAAGACCCTCTACTAGCAAAAAGATTATGATTCTCTGAAGGCTCAAATGATAGTTAGCATTTTTTAGCAAGAACGTATTTTTAAATTAAGGTATGTACATTTTTTTGATATGCTATTGACACTTAACAAACTATGGTATAGTATAAACATAACTTTCATAATCACTGACTCAATAAAGTGAGTCAACATTGTATGATTCACTTTATTGCAGTATTTCCTTTGTGGTAGTGGTCTAGAACAAAACTTGCAATATCTCTGAGGTGTGCTTAGATTCTGTTGTAGCAGCCTGAGCAAACTGAGATAGAAGGTATGCCAGGACAATGGCTCAACTCACTCATGCGTATGACTTGAGGTGAAAAATTAAAAAAATAACACTTTTTGAAAGTGACCTAAGAAGCAGCTAAGTATAACAAAACTTGCAATATCTCTGAGGTGTGCTTAGATTCTGTTGTAGCAGCCTGAGCAAACTGAGATAGAAGGTATGCCAGGACAATGGCTCAACTCACTCATGCGTATGACTTGAGGTGAAAAATTAAAAAAAAAAAACACTTTTTGAAAGTGACCTAAGAAGCAGCTAAGTGAAAATAAAGTTATACACTTACATAATAGAAACTATGGTTTAGATCTAGAGGATCACCCTCTGCTAAGCTAAACAGCTCAAGCTAGGTTGAAATATGAGATAGTCATGGAAGGACACATGTCAGAAATGAAAATTATAGAATGTTTTTATTCCGTTAACTTTTATTTATTCCCATAATCTCAGACAATTTGTGTGAGGTGTACTGTTGCCACTGCACTATAATGTCATTGAGTTTGATGCATCTTTTTACTGTCTCCTATTTGTTTATTATCATGGAAATGTTAGAGATATAGTAGAAGGATACAATGAATATCACCACAAAACACACAACAAAACTGACCATACAGGCAAAAGTAGTCTCATTGTTCTTAGCTCTGACTGTGAGGGCACAGCCTGTTTTGCAGGCAAGGTTACCACGTGGGTACTGGTTATAGGGAGTGACGAGGTAAGGAATTATAGACCGACAAAGGAACTGTTCATAAAAGCAGCACATTTTGCTTTGGCAGAAAACAGCTAAAGTGAAAGACAAAGGGAATTGTTACAGTTGAGCGGTCTGGTCCTATAACAGAAACGTCGGCTTTTCAATTCATTTAGTAATCAAAGAGGTCAATCACCTCTTTGTTTCCAAGATATGAATGTCTCCTTTGGCTGACAAACTCCTACAAAATCATACTAAAATAAGAAACCTTTCCAGGCTGGAGAAAGGCTAAAAATGTGAAGTGAGCTGGACATTTTGATAAATTATAATTTTACGGCAGATGGGGAAGCACATCCCCTCCAGATAACTCTCAGCCATGTGCTGTTCTAGGAGTTCTATCAAGAGCTCATGTGAAAATAGCTACATTTCCCAAAGTAAAAATTAAAGCAACTTCTTTGCAAAAAGAGCAGATGTTGAAATAAGGGGTTTACCCCTAAAGTGCCACACCACAAACAACCTTGGTGGATATTGTATAACAAGATTCTCAGGGATAGTAAACATTTGATTCAGTTGCATTTCCACAGTCATGGTGTCTGCATTCTGATGTCCAGCTTGAAGCTGCAATATTTAACATCGCACATCCGTTTTGCTTGCCTAAAAAAAGAAAATTACAGAAAACTACATGCGTGAGTGAATTTATTCAGTAAACAGGTGTGTTGAGATTGATCCTATTTCACTTGTGAACCACCTGCTGTGTTTGAGGGATTTGGCTCACATTCCATACAAGGTGATTTTATATGCACAGGAATGCTCTTAAGCTCTGTAAGGCTCACCATGAGCAGATGAAGATGATTTATATGTTCCTTTGTGATAGTAAGAGGATGGGTCAGAGTACTTCAGAGCTCAATGAATCCTGAAAATTTAAGAGACAGTAGAAGCCTCCACATATGTAGACTAAACCACATGTGATGGGTAATTTTATGTGTCAGTTTGACTGGGCCACTGCACCCAGATAGTTTTGGCCAAATATTTTTCTAGATGTTCCTGTGAAGATTTTTTTCTTAGACACAATTAACATTTAAATATGTAGACTTTAAATAAAGCAAATTGCCCTTCCTAAGGTTAGTGAGACTCATCTATTCAGTTGAAGCTCTTAACAGAAGTAAGATTGACCTCCTCCGAAGAGAAGAGAAAATGGAATCCTCTCAGCAGACAGCCTTTGGAATCCTCAAACTGCGACATCAACTTTTCCCTGGATCTTTTTTTTTTTTTCCACATCTTTATTGGAGTATAATTGCTTTACAATGGTGTGTTAGTTTCTGCTTTATAACAAAGTGAATCAGCTATACATATACATATATCCCCATATCTCCTCCCTCTTGCATCTCCCTCCCACCCTCCCTATCCCACCCCGCTAGGTGGTCACAAAGCACGGAGCTGATCTCCCTGTGCTATGTGGCTGCTTCCCACTAGATGTCTATTTTAGCCCCCAGGATCACGTGAGCCAATCCCTTAAAGTAAATCTCTCTCTCCCTCCTTCTCACTCTCTCTCCCTCTGCCTCTCCCTCTGTCTCTCTCTCTATATAAGCATAGATAGAAAGACAGATTAGTAGATAGGTAGATATCCTACTGTATCCTATTGGTTCTGTTTCTCTGGAGAAGCCTGACTAATACATCACACACCCTATTTGGTTAAATGAATGGAAATAGAAGCATTTTTGATAAGTATATTTAGACCAAACCCTCTCCTGTTGGATGCCAGTGGCCAGAGCTACTTTCATATTTGTCTTTGACGCACAGGAGAAAATTTCACTGAACCTGGGTCCTGTTAGGGGTCTCCTTCTTTGCAGTGTTCACAGTTCCATTTGCACGGACAACCTCCTTGTCCATGTCCCCTTCTCCACTGTTCTTGGAGAGGCTTGAGCTTTAGAGAAAACAAACAAACAAGATGGACAGCTGCAGCTGGAAGTGCTCAGGCATCATTCTGGGAGCCGTTTGAAGTGGGTGCTGCATGTTGTAAACAAACTGCCCTGGCCTGAAGTTACCAAGAATTTCTTTTTAAAGCCAATATTTCTGAATTTACCTCAGAGCCTGGTGGATCAGCCCTGAGGATAATACAAAGAACATTGTTTTCAAAACCCCCAACCTAGCTTCCTATAGTCACATCTACATCTACTGAAAATGTTCCACACTTGAGTTAAGAGTTCCTGGGCCATAGCTAATTCCACAAATTCCAGCAAAATTCTATAAGCCTGCATTTCTCCAACCTCTTAGCCTGGGAGACTGTCTTACTTATTTCAAGTGAATAAAAAGGGAAATCTGTATTTAAAAGTGCATTTAAAAAAAAAAAGTTAGAAAGCTCAGTCTTTACATTCCTTACTAACCTTTATTGAAGGGTGTGTTGGTGATATGATTAGAATGATGGCTCTAGAGCGGACTGGACAATGAGAGCTAAGAAGAACAGAAGGATAAGTATTTGAGCTAGACAATACCATCTCTGCCACTTCAGAAGGTTGACTGAGTTTGCTCATATGGGCCCATCTAGTCAGCAGCATTATTTGGGGGAGAAAGCATGTGCTTGGGGTCCAATAGCCATGGCTTCAATTCCTTTACTGCCACTCACAGCCATATGATTAATTAAGACATGGTATTGAAATTGAGCCAGACACTGTGGGGTTACTGGGTATAGAAGCTTTTCTGTCCCCCTTTTCTTATTTGTAGGGAACAGATTCCAGCCTCCATTACCTTCCCTGAGTTCCAAAGGGCAGATTCGAACAGTTGCTAATGAGGGAAGGCAGGGGATGGGAGAGGATG
This sequence comes from Neophocaena asiaeorientalis asiaeorientalis, assembly GCF_003031525.2. Classification (NCBI taxonomy): domain Eukaryota; kingdom Metazoa; phylum Chordata; class Mammalia; order Artiodactyla; family Phocoenidae; genus Neophocaena; species Neophocaena asiaeorientalis. Next base: position 1,141,730 of record NW_020174434.1, on the reverse strand, counting down.
CAGAGACAAGGGAGGAGACCATCTGAGAACAGATTAAAGGAGTGCAGGCCCTGCACACACCCTGATCCTTATCAGCAACTCTGCCCTTGAACCACTGCTATAAAACTCCTCACCAAATCCTCGCGGGTTGAGACACACAGTTTTTGAGGAATGAGTCCTCTCTTTCCCCCTTTGCCTGGCAAGGCAATAAAGCTATTCTTTTTTACTTCACCCAAAACTCTGTCTCTGAGATTTGATTCGGCACCAGTACACAGAGATTGAGTTTTTGGCATCAGTATCTAGAGACTTGAGACATAGATTTTTCTTTTATAAAATGGGGATAATAATTCTTACATTAGAGGGTAGTGTGCTTATGAGCTGAATTAGAAAATGTGTGCCTGTGACACTGAACGGTCAAGAAAGAATCTTTCCACTATATTTCCTGGGGGCGTAGGTCTTTAATAATAGACAACTCGATCAATAGTCTAATTTCCTGTTTATCAGGGAAACTTTATTCACACAATGACCTGGAGAAGGATGTAAGGTAGATTTATCACCATAGAGAAGTAGAAACAGATATTCTACCTGATGAAAGTAAGCTGATTAGTTACAGAGGTACCAGGTCCCCATGATTCTTCCTCTATAAGTCTCTATCTTTTACACCATAGGCACTAAAAGCTCTTAGTACATGCAAAGCACAAGGCAGGTACTCCATAAGATTGGTTATTAATAACTCATCCTTGCACAGAACTCTCCCATTTAAAATGTGGGGTTCGGGTCCATGACCCTCAGAACAACTCCTGAAACAGGCGTGATTGCTGTGGTGTCTGTTAGTTTCCTACCCAGTAGCCATGACCCCCCCGATCTCATTACTTTCTTTTAGTTTCTGAAGCTGTGTGTTTCCTGGTAGGCTAAGGTAACCAGATCTCCAGGGGTAAATCTTGATTAGTTTAAACCTGTAATGACAAAACCATTCCCTTCCTGTGGTCACTTAAGAATTGAGTATATGATGCAATTCTGGTGTCTTAGTATAGTCTATTCAAATGGCTACAGCAAAATACCCAAGACTTGGTAACATAAACAACAGAAAGTTATTTATCACAATTCTGGTTGTTGGAAGTCCAAGATCAGATGACAGCATGGTTGGGTTAGGGCCATGTTCTGGGTCTCAGACTTGGTAAGTCCTTAATGGCCAAAGGTATGAGGGCGCTGTATGGGGTCTCTTTTATAAGAGCACTAATCCCATAAAGAAGGGTTCTACTCTCATGACCTAATCACCTCCCCCAAGCCCCATCCTTTGGCACTTTCACATTGGGGGTTAGGTTTCAACATATAAATGGGGGGCTGCACAAATATTCAGACCAAAGTGTCTGGTCAATAGCAAATTAGATAAAATTGCTGGCAACGAAAGAGGAGATGCTGGTTCCTAGAATGTTTTGCTGCCCCTGCAGAAGACACACAAGGGACATCCTCTCTTCTTGTCTTCAGGTATTTCTGGGTGAGAATTAGTTTCCAGGAGGTGCTGCAGCCATCTTGTAACAGTGAGAGAAAAACTTGAGGATAAAAGGCAAAACATGGAGGATGACAGAGAAAAAATAGAACTCTGAAAATGCTACTGAGCCACTGAATTCACCAACCCTAGAATCAAGCTATACTGGGGAGCCTAGCTGTGTAAGGTCACATTTCCTATAACAAAATTCCCATCTTTTTAAGTTACTTCTAGTTTTTGGTTTGGTCAAGAAAACTGTCTATCACATACACCATTCAGCATTCATTCTGAAAACATGAATTAAACAACAGATGTGTGTCAGATGTGGAGCTAGATGCCAGGAAGTATGAAAATAGCATGTAATCCATATCCTAAAAGAATGCCTTGGTTTTTTACGTGGGTTTTACTGTGTGACTGCTGTGTGCCAGGAGCAGTGCCCTAAACTTCTGACTGGCCTCCATATCTGTAACCATTACCACCCACAATTAGCCCCTCACACTGTTGGTTGAATCATCTTTTCAACAATTTAGGTTCCATCATGTCCACCTGATGTAAAAATTTGCTCCCCAAATTTATCCAGCATCAGAATCACATGCAGGACTTGTTAAAAGACACATTAGTGACCCTCACCTCCCAAATCCCTGATTCAGCAGGTCTGAGGGGGAGCCTGAGAATTTTCATTTCTAATAAGTTCCCAGGTCATCCTGATGCTGCTGGTCTAGGAACAACATTTCAATGACTACTAATCAATAGGATCAAGTCCATATCATTTAGCAAAACATACTTGTCTCTGACCCATGGGTCAAGCTTCTGTGTGTTTTCATATATTTATCACTCTGGCTAGAATAGGTTTTTCCACCTTACACAAAAAGCGATTTTTTCCCTAGCCTCTTATAAAGTCCCAGATAAAGCGTGTTTTATTTAGTGTAGATTTCTCATTCTCTTTCATCATATATACATATTTGTGGTTAATTAATAGACCCTTCTGTATGTTCTCTTCTTAATTTTGTTACAGTTTCCATATGGCATTGCTATGATATTTTGTTGTTTGGCTTTATCACTTGTGAGTAAGCTGGATAAGAAACCCAGCTTATTCATTGCATTAAAATCAGGCATTTATTTAGGATACGAATCATACAATCTATTTTTGAATCTCCATATCTAGACGCAATATATGACACATAGTCTGGCTTAATGTTTGTGAAATGTATGGTAAATTGTGTGACAGACAAGAGTGCCTTCATTTTAAATTCTGTTTGAAGATATAAGTGAAATGTTGAAATATAGTTTAGAGATATATTTTTAATAATAGTAGATCACAAAATTGTTGACTGTAGGGTAAATCTAATAACTGATCAAGAAACGAAAGGAGTTAGTCTCTCCAAGCAGTATCAAAAACATTGAATTTAACATAAAAGTCTTTCTTTTACTTAACTCACAATATCCTTTTTAGCAGAGATTTTCATTGTAAAGGTCACCCCAAAGAATTTCAAATAAGCTGTTTTACTTTATTCTCCCAGAACTGTTCAATAAGAATGTGGAATTTGTTAAAACAAGATAACATTTTAATTCACAGTTTTTTTTTCCCAAGGAATTAACAGTCTCCAAAAGTCAATGAGTTCCATGAATTTTATTAACACAAGTTGTGCTAGATTGACAAATAAATGCACGTTTGTTTATTTCATTATAATTCAATCTAATCAAATTTGTTATAATTTAATTACAGTTGACCCTTGGACAACAAGGGATTGAATTGGGTAAATTCACTTCCTCAAGGATGTTTTTCAATAAGTACATAATACAGTACTAAGTGATCCAGGATTGGATGAATTCCCGGATGCAGAACCACGGATACGAAGGGCCAACTGTGAAGAAAGACAAGCTCACACTGGGAGAATATATTTGCAAACCACCTATCTGACAAAGTTCTTGTATTCATAATACATTAAAATATTTTTAAAGTTGACAATAAGAAAAGAAATAAACCAACAGTAAAATGGGGGAAACAGTACTAACTTCATCAAAGAGGATATGTTTAAAATTAAACATGGGAAGGATGTTTAACATTATTAACCATTAGGGAAATAGGCATTAAAATATAATCAAATGCTACTATCTACCTATTAAAATGGTTAAAATTAAAAAAAAAAAAAAAAGAAAGAAAGAAAAGAAAAAAAAAAACCTGACAATACCAACTACTGGTGGAGATTTCAAGCAACTTTTAACTCCCATAACTGCTGATGGGAATTTAAAGGTATTCTGGACTAATTTTTCAATTTTGTAAAATGTTAAATTTTTATCATATGACAAAGCAATTCCTCTCCCAGGAGAAATGAATATTTATGTTCACTCAGAAATACCTATACATAAATTATGAGGAAAGCCATATGATTTCATATATAGGATATTCTGTAAATAGCAAAATTATAGAAATGGATAAAATGCCATTGGTTGCCAAAGCTTATGACTGCGGAAAGCTTAACTACAAAGGGTCAGCATGAGGAGGTTTTTGGAGTATTTGAACTATTGTACATTCTGTTTGTGGTTATGGTTCCAGGATTCTGTGTAGGTTGTAATACTCATAGAATTGCACTAAAACAAACAAATCATATATGAAATTATTCATGAATATATACACATATATGCATTGTGTATAGTTAGTAAATAATACTTCAGTAAAATTGTTCAATAAACCTCTTTGAGGCTATAGGAGAGCAACTAGAAATACAAATGCCAGGACCAGGGCTCCTGCAAAAAAGGAACCAAAGAATGTTACATCAGACAAAGCAAAAATGGTAAAAACCAAGGAAAAAGAGACAATCTTAAATGCAGCCCTAGGGGGGAAAACAAATGCAAATCTTTGAATTAACAAAAATAAGATAGACAGATGAATTTTTACAGGAAGGATGAAAGACCAAAGAAAATAAAAGGTTTAAAGTGATGGAAAAAAATGTAACTATCAATCTAAAATTCTCTACCCAGCAAAAATCACTCTTAAAAATTCAGATGAGGGAGTTCCCTGGTAGTCCAGTGGTTAGGACTCCAGGCTTTCACTGCTGTGGTCCATGTTCAATCCCTGGTTGGGGAAGTGAGATCTCGCAAGCCACACAGCATGGCCAAAAAAAAAACAAAACAAAACAAAAAATCAAGATAAAACAGAAACACTTTGGATAAAAACAAACTAAAAAAAAAAAAAAAATATATATATATATATATATCACAACCAGAATCTTAAAACAATAAATACTAGAGAGAAGTCTTCAGACAGGAGGACAGTGTCTTGAAGAGAATACTTAAGAAGTAAAGAGCAATAGAATGGGAAAGTAATTAGGTAACTAGTGATATCTTTAGGAGTTTAAAATATGTGGAACTAAAATACATGGCAAGATTAACATGAAAATGTAATGTGATTAGGGAATTCTAATGTCCTAGTAAATATTATTAGAATGGGGCTTCCCTGGTGGCGCAGTGGTTGAGAGTCTGCCTGCCGATTTAGGGGACGCGGGTTCGTGCCCTGGTCCGGGAAGATCCCACATGCCGCGGAACAGCTGGGCCCGTGAGCCATGGCCGCTGAGCCTGCGCGTCCGGAGCCTGAGCGTCCGGAGCCTGTGCTCCGCAGCGGGAGGGGCCACAGCAATGAGAGGCCCGTGTACCACACACACACACACACACACACACAAAATATATATATATATATATTAGAATGAAGGAGAAAAACTAATTTGCGTCACATTGTAGTAAGGTAATGATGTGTACTTCCATCAGTTAAGTAACACTTAGATGAACAGGAATGATCGACCTGGGGTCTGTTCCTGCTAGTGAAATCACTGGAACATACAATGTTTGAAATCATGTTCTCAGTAGCATGTATTTTTTTTTATATATATACTAATATAGTCAAGTATAGAAAGTGTTTGCTTTGCATGAGATAAATATAACTTCTGAAGTCATGGAGAACAATTTTAAGAGTTGATGGGTGGGAAGGGAGGTGGCCAAGATGGCAGAGAAGGGAGACCCTGAACTCACCCCCTCCCATGGACACCCCAAAATTACAGCTACTCACAGAGAAATTATCTGTGAGAACGACATGAAAACTAGCAGAAAAGAATTTCCACAACTGAAAACATAAAGAAGGAACCACAATGAGAAGGGTAGGAGGGGCAGAGATGTGGTATAGTCAGTCAGGACCAACATGCAGGGTCAGTGACCTACAATTAGGAAGAATGTCACCGTCATAGAGGTCCTCCCCAAGGACTGAGGGATCTGAGCATCAGGTCAGGTTCCCTAGTCTGGGGGTCCTGTACCTAGAATACAAACCCTCAAACCTCGCTTTGAAAACCAGTGGGGCTTATGTTCAGGAACGCTGAAAAGATATAGGAAACAGAGACTCCTAGTGTAAAGGGTGTGCAAAAAATCTTACATGCTCTGAGTCCCAGCGCAGAAGCAATAGTCTGGAAGGAACTTGGGTCAGACCCATTTGCTGATCTTGGAGAACCTCCTGGAGAGACAGGAGGCAACTGGGACTCCCCTAAGGATGGAGACACCAGAGACAGCCATGTCTGGGAGCTTGTCCTACTGCAATCGCATGGGTGTGGGCAAGTGCCATTTTAGAGCCTTCCCTCTTTTTTCTTGTAAAATTCTGGCTGCAATTTAATCATACAAACTAGTGAAGTAAGTTCATATGTCTAATTAAAATAACTTGTTCATTTAATCCCAGTTCACCTTTTAGTTCTCATTGCTACAACTGTCTATGATCCTGATAGCTCTATCAGTATGCTTAGTAAACGTTACCCCTGCATGTTTGTGCCACTCAGCTGTCACTGTCACACACTGCTTTTTCCTGAGTCATCCTCCTGTGTCCGTGTGCAGCATCTTCACGAGTCGATGACACCTGTTTGAAGCACAAGCCATGCTTCTTACATTTTCAAATACCCTGTTATGCCTGGCTCAGTGTTTTATGAATAAAATATTCTGTATTAATATTTGCTGAAAGATTCTAAAATGATAACTTATTGGGTTTTAAAAGCCATGATATCATTTGGAATTTTATTAGAAAAATTAAGTGTGTTCATTTCAGGAATGGAGTTGGATAAAACGTGCTCTCTTGGGTTCTGTACAGTTCCACACATTTTCACATTTAATGTCCGAGGGTCAAAACTTTTGACAAGTTTCTGAGGCTATGCTTTTCTATTCTCTGGTTTCCTCATTTAACATTTGCTCAGATTAATGCTCAAATGGCTTTTGAAATATTCTACTTATACATATGCCATGACCTTCCACAATTCCTGCCTTACCCTTTGTGTGGGGGAAGGGAAGATGTGTGTAGTAAGGATCTAGCCTAAAGCACATTTTAACCCATGATAGGAAGAGGGAATTGGCAATTAACATACATTCTAATTCTTTCAATAAATCCTCTAAATTTAGCGAAGGAAGAATTAAAGCAAGTTTCAGTGACATATGGAAGAGTGAGAGAATTCACGAACCCAGTTTGTCAACACAGAGCGAACTCTTGAGTCTCCAAGATTTGTTTCTTTCCTTCTCCTACCTGGTCTGCCTTTTCCCTGATGTATTCTTGGCAAACTCCTTCGAATCCATTCAGACCTACCTGAAATAGCACTGCTTCTCCAGATTCTACATAGATTCTCTACAGCTTGCACCCAGTAGAATTAATTGCTCTCTCACTTGTGCTTTTTGCCCCATTGTGTATATTTCTAATATAGCATCCAACACATTGCAATATTTTCATGTACTAGCTCACAGTTATTTCCACAATCCAGTGAACTATCCCTAAAGACAGGAACCCTGGCTCAGTGTAGTGTCCTTGGCACCCACACCATCCCTAGATCATTGTGTCAGCAAATGCTTGTTGGATAGACATTTTACTCCTTTGAGGAAATTCTTATATGCTCACTTCTACTTCCTTCTCAGGCATTCTCTGACACTGTAAGGTGTTTTTAGGAAGAGGGAAGCTTGGCTTTTAAGTACTTTAACATAGTTTATGATATACTACTCCTTGGATATCCACAGTAATAGCTATGCTTGCTGATCCAGATGATTTAAGGGAGTAGAGAATAAGAGAGTACAGATCAAACCAAATTCACATCTGTTATTCATCCACAAGACACTTTATCCAAACCTGATCAGCTCCCAAACTATTTTTGCCTACATTCAAAAAAGCCACGTACATATATTTGAAAGTTTTTCCAGATAATCACTGGTGCATAGGATTCTGTCATTATCTTAAAATGTGGTACCGGTGGATGTAAATTTCATAAGTAAATTTATAATTTTCTTTTTAATGTGTCACTGACGACAAGGTTTTTCACCTTGTCACCTTTGTAAAATGACAAAAGCAGAGAGTGTTGCTTCTATGATTAAGCATTTAAAAATCAAGAGATCCTTAAGTGAAAGTCAATAATCCCTTTTTACAGCATTAAAAAGGAAGTGAGGTGTATTAGAAAAAATAATTGTAGTATTGGAAATCAGGAATGTGGATCCATGACCTAATTCTTCTCTAACTCTGAGATCTTGGTCAACTCTTTTGACCTCTGTGGATTTCAGCTTTTCCATCTCCATTACTGACTTTCTTCTGTACACATATGGTACATATTTGGGGAGCATTCTTTCTTCACCAGGCAGGTTGGACCTGTGTCACAGTGGATACTGATATGAATCCACCAGAGACCTTGCTCTCCAGACGCAACATGGCAGATGAAGCCTGCATGTAAGTTACCACATAGCTACTATGAAAGTTAGTAAGTGCTACAGACCAGTGCAGATGACATGCTGGAGGGGTTCAGGGAAGGGAAGGCTTTTTCCTTCTAGGGACAGAGGAAGAGGACAAGTTCTATAGGTGAGCTCTTTGAGAAATTAGAATGTTACACTAGATAATCTCAAAAGTTCATTCCAACTCAGAGATCCAATTCTGTGGACTCCTGGAAAATCTCAAATCAAGATTGCCCAATGGGCAAGTCTAAGCTGAGATAGTTGGTCTTTGACTAATGACATCCATTTCTTCAATTTTCAACCCCTCTCACTTTTGGAAAGCACTTTTTCTGTCAACAACAGGGACCATCATCGCAAAAGCATTGTCACTTGTTTACAATTCTTGAACATAGGGATAAATAAGTACTGTTTTTGTTTTCTCAGGTGATAAAATGGAACAAGCCCAGTTGAAGAAACATACTGTATTTGTGGATACAACTGTGTCACTGAGTTCATGCAGATGGAATAGGCAATTTATTTGCAAAAGAATATGGGGAATGCCTTTATGTAATTTTATCTTTCAGGGAATCTTTACACTTAGGTCATTTTAGGAGAGTTCATTAACATACTTCCTCTGTTTCTTCTCATAAAACTGTAAGCTCTAATTTCACACATGTCTAATGAAAATATCTACAGCATTAGCATAGAGGAAAAAATCACTACAGGGAATCTGGTTTTAGATGTAAACTTGTAGATCATACTTAGTGGATTGTGGGTACTTAATGTAAGTTAAAAAGTGGGGATATTGGAAAAGGTAGGCCACAAGTTTCGCTGTGAACTAGCAAGGTTGCAGGAATGTCAGAGGGTCTTGCAGGTACAGTTGCTGTCCACTGCCTAGAAATACTGCATGACAAGTAGCTATAAGATCTGGTTAATAAAAAAAAAAAAAAAAAAAAAAAAAAAAAAAAAAGATCTGGTTAAGTTACATACAGAAAATGAAAAAGGTATTAAAGACTAACTGATGATTAATAATACAACATAACAATGCCTTTGATATTCAGTAATGATACTTTAAATTATTTGTTAACTGTTATACCTAATGAAGACTTTTGTAAGAACCCATAAATGAAAACTAATTTGTTTGCTTGAAGGGGTTAAGTCAGCTTAAGCTAGAAATCGAAAAGCACTATTTCACCCTGCGTGCTGTTCATTCTAGCAACAATTTTTTTTTTAATGTGGTCCCCCATTAAAAAAAAAAAGTGATTTTTCACTCTACTGGTGCCTCACCACCACCACCAACATCCTATTCTTCAAGGCCAGCCTCTTGAAGGAAATTTGATGTCTGGTGTTATGACCACTTCACATCCTGACAACTCCTGATTCTGTTCCAGGCTGCTTTGCCCTGCACTTGAGTGTAACTGTGGAGATGTTACCAATGCCCTTCTGCTCCTAACTCAATGACTTTTTGTAAGCTCTCGAACTCTTTAACCTCTGTGCACTTCTGTCCTCATTGACTCAGTTCCTCCTCAGGAAGTGCTCTCTTTCTTCCCTTTGTTTGACATAATGTCTCCTGGTTTCCTTCCTGAAGAGACTCACTCTCTTAACTCCTTCCTCCTTTCACAAATGTCTGTCGTGTACTTTGTTCTCTTCTATTTGTCTTAATTCCATTCTTATCCCTAACTCAGCAACCACATTATTTTTTCCCCGGAACTACTCTAGAAACTTCCATGTAGGTAAAAATGAAGAAGCCTAGAAAAACATCAAACTTGAGAAAAAACTTAAGGCATTAAGTGTGCCTTCCAAGTGTGATGAGGAAACCTAGCTGGTTTTCATCCTCTCTTCCAAACACATAATGGGTAACAGAGGAAATCTGATAATATCCATAGCTAAGTCCAGCAGCTCACATTCAGGGCAAGGCTGATGCAGATCTGCAATCTATAAAGCAGGGAAAGGTGCTTTTGGAGCTTCCGACTCATTCTGTTTAAGACTGAAACGAGAACCACAGTCTCTAGAGTTTCTCTCTAATTCTAAAATAACATCATATTTTCAAAAAAAAAAAAAAATGTAGAGGGGGAGAATGTTGAAAGAAGCCAGAAGGAAATAATACCATTTTAAATGAAAAAATAACTGTTTTTGTTTAATAGTAACAATGTATTGGGTGGTTTTATAAGAGAAATAATTATGTAAGAGAAATAGAAACATATGGCAGCCTTCCCTGGTGGTGCAGTGGTTGAGAGTCCGCCTGCCGACGCAGGGGACACAGGTTCTTGCCTTGGTCCGGGAAGATCCCACATGCTGTGGAGCGGCTGGGCCCATGAGCCATGGCCGCTGAGCCTGTGTGTCCGGAGCCTGTGTTCTGCAACGGGAGAGGCCACAACAGTGAGAGGCCCACGTAATGCAAAAAAAAAAAAAGAAACATATGACAGCAATATTATAAGGTATGGGAGGGAGTAATTAGGAATACTCTGTTATAAAATATAAAAACATGAAGCAGTATAGTGTTTTTTGAAGATGGATTCAAATTGTTAAAAAGTTAAATTTCAAACTCTAGAACAACCACTAAAATGTTTTTAAAAGAAGTACAATTGCTATGCTAAGGAATGAAGATAAAATTGAATCATATAAAATGCTCAGTTAAAACCAGAGAAGGCAGAAAATGAGAGGTGTGGAAGAAAAAACCAAAGAACAAATGGAAAACATGTGCAAACATGGTAGCTATTAACTCAGATATACTAATAATCACTTTAACTATGAATTGTCTAAGTACACTAATTAAAAGACAGATTTTTCAGAGTGGACAAAACAACAGGAGCCAACTATGTGTTGTCCCTAAGAAATCTACTGTAAATGTAAAGACTCAAATAGGTTAAACTAAAGGGAAGGAAAAAAAATATACATGCTAACTGACCCAAAAGAAGTTGAAATAGTTATATTAACTTTCAGCAAAACAGCCTTCAGAATAGGAAAATTTATCATGGATAATCAGTGGCATTATGTAATGATAAAGAGGACAAATTTCCAAGAGACATAATACTAAAAATGTAAGCACCCGACAACAGAGACAAAAAATATAAAACAAAAAAGTGGTAGAACATCAAGGACAAATAGAGAAAGCCACCATTGTAGTTGTAGACTTCAACATTTCTCTATATTAGTAATTGATCTATGAATCATGCAGAAAATAAAGATATGGTTGGCCTGAACAACAAAACTGATCAACTCAATCTAATTGATATTTATGGAATACAACCTCCATTAATGCAGAATGCACAATCTTTTCAAGTTTACACAAAACATTCACCAAGATAAGCCAAAGTTTGGTCCGTACAACATACCTTACATTTTTAAAAAGAGAAATCATACAAAATATGTTCTAAGATCCACATGAAATTAAATTAGAAATCAATGACAGAAAGATAGCTGAAATAGCCCCAAATATTTGTAGATTAAACAATATATCTCCAAATAATGCATGAGTGAAAGAAGTTTGAAAATAATTTTAAAATATTTTAAAATAAAAAAAATATAAACATTTTTGATGTGCAGCAAAACAGTGCATTGAGGGAAATTTATAGCATCTTGGAAAAAAAAAAGAAAAAAAAAACAGATCCATAAAGTTTCACTAGTCAATTATAGTATAAGTTATTTAAAGAAGTATTGATACTAATTCTCCATAATCTTTTCCTGAAACTAGAAATAGATGTAACAATTTTTAGCTCATTATCATTACCTTAATAACAAACCAAGCTATATATATTACAGGAAAGGAAAACTACTGACCAAATATCTCAAGAACATAACTAATTGCATCTAAAAATATATATAGATAATTCTACATCACAACAAATTTGGACTTATTCCAGATATTCAAGGTTTACTCAGTATTTGAAAATCAATCAATGTAATATATTACATCAACGGGCTAAAGAGGAAACATCATAGGATCATATCAACTGATCCAAAGAAAAGCATTTGCCAAAACACAACATCCATTCATGATCTCATCAAACTAAAAATAAAGGGTAATATCTTAAACTTAACAAGGAACATCTATAAAAAAATCTGTAGTCAACATCATGTTTACTGGTGAGAAACTGGACTATCTCTTCCTAATTTGGGGAATAAGGCAAAAATGTTCTTTCTTACCACATAGATGCAACATCTCACCAGAAGTCCTATCTAGTGCAGTAAGGCAAGAAAGAGAAAGTAAGGAAGTACAAAGAAAACCCAAGAAACCCCAAAATGGTGGGATATACAAATGGACATAGTAGCCCCAATGGTCAAAGCTAGAATGACTTGAGCAACCATGTAAATAGTTTGTATTATAATCCAGAGTATAAAATTAATATCCATGAATTAATACTAACATAAATAAATCACTAAATAAGTAAAAAAAAATGGGAAAGAAGGGACAAGTCTCCTGTGTAGAAGAACCACAGCTAATTTATATAGCTACTTCACCATCAAGGAGTTGGAACCCCTATCCCTTACATGTGGACTGTGCAGAGTGACTTCATTCCAAAGAGTGCAACATGGAAAGGGGGGAAAACAGAGTAACTTTACAGTGGAGGAAGCTGATAAACCTCACTCAGCCATGTCATCAATATTAATTAACAGTGATAACCGTGTTGATAGAGTGTACCTTTGATATTCCATGATAAAAAAGGTACTTTATCTATGCGGTCTTCCTCTCCAAACCCCATTATTCGAGTCTAACCATGAGAAAAAAACATCAGACAAATTCCAAGAAGGACATTCTACAGAATATCGGACAAGTGTTCCCCAAAGCTATCAAGATCGTCCAAAACAAGGGAGGTCTGAGAAACTGAACAACCAAGAAGAGCCTAAGTAGACATGACAACTAAATGTAATGTGGTGTCCTGGATGAGCTCCTGGGACAGAAGAAGTACAATGATGAAAGCACAAGAAGTCTGGTAAAATATGGACTTCAGCTAATAATAATGTATCAATATTGGGTCATTCGTTGCATCAAATGTAACATACAGATGCAGGATGTTAACACCAGAGGGTATTAACTGGTGCTGGGTTTGTGGGGCCCCTATATGCTTTTTGCAAATTTTCTATAAATCTAATGTTGTGGCCCTTCAGAGCACTGGGGGAAAAGTGGTCATTAATAAATGATGTTGTATCAATTTTATTTCCTTACTTGGCCTTTACTTCACACTATACACAAAAATATATTCCAGTGGGATGGAAAATCTTAACATAAAAATTAAAACAGTATATATATTTTTTTCTTTTTTTGCGGTACGCAGGCCTCTCACTGTTGTGGCATATCCCATTGCAGAGCACAGGCTCCGGACGCGTAGGCTCAGCAGCCACGGCTCACAGACCCAGCTGCTCCGTGGCATGTGGGATCTTCCTGGACCGGGGCACAAACCCGTGTCCCCTGAATTGGCAGGTGGACTCTCAACCACTGCGTCACTAGGGAAGCCCCTCACAGTATAGTTTTTTTAAAGGATATTATAAAAGACTATCTTCTTGACTATAAGATGGGCAAAGATTTTCTTACACAGAATGCAAAAGCACTAATCATTAAAAAGTTTCGATTTTGACTACATTAAGAAATTTTGTTTATCAAATGTCACCATAAAAAGCATGAAAGAACACATCACAGAGTGGGAGAAGATATTTGCACTTCACATAATGGACAAATGATTTACATCTAGAATCGTAAACAGCTCCCACAATCAATAAGAAAAATTCAGACAATCCAATAGAAAAATGGACAAAAGGCTAGAACAGGCACTTCATAAAATAGAACATCAAAATGGACAATAAGGAGATAAAAAAGTATTCAACCTCTTTAGTCAACAGGGAAATGCACATTGAAACCACCATGAGATACAACAAACACACAACAAAATGGCTAATATTAGTGACAATAATTGTCAGAGACTGACAATACCAAGTGTTGGCAAAGAATGTGGACCAACTAGCAGTTTCACACCTTTTTGTTGGGAGTGTAAATTGGTGCAAAGTCTTTGGAACTCTGAAAATATTTAGTACAACTGAACATACACATATGCAATGATCCAGCATTTTTACCTCTGTGTTACCCACCCAACAGAATTGGCATTTTGTGTGTGTGTACAGGGCATTGTTCATAAGAGCCCCAGTTGGAAACAACTTAAATGTCCAGAGCAATAGAAGAAATAAATTGTCCTATAGCTGTAAGCTTTAAGGATGACATACAGCTACATATGACATGATTTAATCTCACAAACTATATTGAAAAACAAAAGCCAGACACAAAAATGTACATACTGTAAATTTCATTTACATAAACTTTAAAAACAGGCAAAACTAATTTACAGTGTTAGAAGTCAGAATGGTGGCTGCCTTTGGGGAGAACTGATCAGCAGTGATGGGAGAGGGCTCATGGGGATTCTGGGGTGCTGGTAACACTCTAGTTCCTTATCTGGTGATGATAGAGATCATATCGGAGTTGATTCTGAAGTTTTATTGAGCAAGACACTTCTGATGTGTGCAGTTTTCTTCATGTATTAAACTCCATTTAAAATTTCATTTAAAATAACATTAAGAAAAAACCTTCCAATGTTTCTCATCATACATGAAATTGATATTCACACTCAAGACAACAGCTTCACAAGCCCTGATTCCTCTGCTCACCATTTGCCTGCCTTATGTTTGCCAATTCATTTCTGAACATCCTAACTAAGAAGCCTCCTTTCCCCTTCCATCCCCATCCCTTGACTCTCAAAACCCTCATCCTGACTCACTTGTCAGTACAGTACTTAGCACTGGATGAGAATACATTGCATCCTCATTTATTTATGGTCCCTCTTCCTCTGCCTGATGCAGGTTACAGGAGAACAGTGGCTACACCCATCCTTTCCTTGCAATTCATTGAAAGAACTAAATGGATGAAAATGATAGGAACACAGAGGAGAGAAAATCCATTCCAACCAGAGCTGATGGAGACAAACTCCCACGTGGAGAGACAAGTGAGCCAGGCCTTCAGGGATAAGTGAGATTTCATCGGTTGGGAAGTCAAAGAAGGAGCATACCAGGTGAGAGTTCCACGTGGACAGGCCGGTGCCTGTGTGGGACTGGTGTCTGCATAGCCACGTGCTAAGGAGGGGTGAGCATGGGGGTCTGAGCCAGCACATCCTTGCTCAGAGAGGAAACTTTAACAGGTGTCCTCAAAGGACACAGTAATGACAGTCATTACACATCTTATAGGGAATTTGTCAAAATGAGATTCCAAAATTCTGACTTTAAAATGCTCAGGAAGGAAAATCTAAAGTCTCTACAGGAAACCCAAGAACACTTGAACGAGACTGTGAAAATCCTCCTCATTTCACCCATTTACGATAAAGTGGGGGAAAGGGCTCATCGCCACCACAGGTTCCTCTCCAGCCCGAGGGACCCAGGGAACTTATTTCATTTTCTGTACCTGTAAGCACGCTGCCACTTCTATAGCGTCTTGATGTTTATGAGAAGATAGCTGTAAGGCATTTATAAATAAGCCTGACTCTAAAAAGCTACGTAGTTTAGAAAGTAGTCTATTTTTTTCTTATATTAGAAAGGAATGCTGGTGCTATTTAATGGTTGGGTGCCCTAGCAAAGCAAAGTTGTAAAAATATTACCAATTATCCTCACTTCAGGGGGCATGAGGAAGTCTGAAGACTTTTAAAGTCCATGATTCCAGTATGCCAAGTGTGGGTAACACATTAAAAGCTATTTTTAAGTGAAGGACAAAAGGTAAACCAATATATCTGGAGTCTTATAATCCTAGGTAAATGGCAATTATGACTATAAGCAATCAGAAATTTTAAACAAACCTTTTTACTTTCAGCACATAAAAATTCTATATGAATTACTTATTTTGATAATATAATCCTAATTTCTCTTTTATTAATAAAAAGTAATTCATAATTCTGATAAAGTAACACCATATAATCATGATTTCTCCTGAAGGCTGTTAAGAAAAATATAGATATGGTTTTACTGATTTTATTCCACAGTTCTGTGTGTATTACCTTAAATACTGCAGGAAGCTGGCCATTTAAGCATAACTCTATATGCTTTTCTCTTTATCATTTCTTTGCCAGACTGTATTACAGCATACTATTTAGTTACTGTCACAAAACTTCCTGAAAAAACAAACAAACAAACAAAAAACTCTTACCATGCAAGCTACAGAAGGACAGGTCATGGAATGTGTTACTTTCGGTGGCTTCTCAGGCTCCAGTTGGATCATCAGAATTCATAAATAGAAGCCAGAAGTTAGGTAGTCATGAAAAATTAAGTAGAGAACCTCTGCTAACTTCTGTTTGCTGTATTCTTAGTCAGATAATTGTAAAATAAAATGATAGTTTTTCTCTCAAGTTGAGTAAAGGTTATAAACTTAACCAAGGAATAAGGAACTGGTCTTCTAAGGTTTTATACAAAGGAAGCAATGATCCATAAGCATCATTTATTTACTTAATCTGATACATCTGCACTCTGCAGACATCAATGGGTATGAAATATAAATGTATATATGCACACATATACATATGCACAACTGCATGTCACTTAGAACAATGAAGCGCCCACTCATAAGCCCAAGTGTTATAATTAATCTCCTTTAGGGCATGCCTAGGAATGGTTATGTGAGCAGGAAAGTAGGCTGAGGGCTCCCATGGCCTCTTGCAGTGGGACTGAGGCTGAATCCAGAGCATAGAGGAGAGCTGAGCTGTTAAAGGGAAGCCCTGTGCCGGCTCCCCCCAAGACAGAGGGTGTGTCTGCCCAGAGCATCGTCCACAGATTGGACAAATGCTAGTCACAGAGTCTTACACAGGAAACGCCCCAGGAGGACCTGTGGAGCTGACTTGTGGGAAAAGATTGTCTGGAAGAAATTCAAGGAGAGAAGACCATGGAGCCGGAAGAGAGGCAGAAAAAAAAATAGAAAAAATATTCTAAAATTAGAAAATGTTCCCACTTTTTATTTGAAGAAAACATGGCTTACCATGTACCAGGCCAGTGCTAAGTGTTGCATATAGAGAAATGGTAGAAAAATAAAACAAGGACCTGTGGCATTTAGGACACAGCAAGTGTAAAACTTTGTTCGGGGAGACGTCTACCAGGTCCCTTGCTAAAGCTGTGTAAAACAAGAAACCGGTTTCTTCATTTATAGTACAACATAGCTCACAGACATGGTCACTGTTTTAGCAGTAACTTTGCTCACCAGCTACTGGATTTCCTAGGATACATCTCATTTTTTAAAAAAATATATTTTTGTAAAAATTAACTCATCAATTTCAGTCACCAAAGGAATTTGCCACTTTTACTGACAAAGGGAAGCATGCCTTTAAGCTAAGTGATTTATATGCATGCTCTAAACTGATTTTTGAAACAATCCTTTTCTAAACTTGGAGCCAGTTACCTTGCCTCCCAGGGTATTAGTTAGTGGGACAGCTAGATGAACTGAGAAGTCTCAAATATGCAGCATTGTGCCACCTTACAGAATGACGACCAATATTTAGTGACGTGGGAAAGGACTTAAGAAAAAAATCTGAATATAAGATTATAGAAAATAATAAAACATAAGCTAAATTATATAACAATTTATAAATTGTAAAAATCCTAGAAGAAACTACTCAAAATACTAACAGTAACTTGTTAGCTTTAATATGTTGAGAGTATAGGTTTTGTTTTATTTTCCAAAGTTTATGCACAAGAGGATATGACTTGTATTATAAAACTTTACACATGCAATGTTCATGCATAGACTCACATAAACACATTCACATGCAAAGACTGCTTGTCACTGTTGTTTGGGTTTTAACCTTTTATTAGACATTATTTCACATTTACTGAAGTTTCAAGGATAGGACAAGGAACTCTAAAACACCCTTCTTGTATATGTACATACAAAGAGACATATACACACATATGCCTACTCACATAAATACATCACACATGTGTGTATGTCTCTGCATGTATATTACTTGTCTGAATCATTTGAGAATAATTTTAACCCATTGTGATCCCAGTACTGCAGTATGTATTTTCTAATAAGGATATCCTCATTCGTAACCATAAAACAGTTACTATAAAACCCAGGCATCGAATATTGGAACAATAAATATTTTCTAAACTTCAGTCCATTTTAAATTTTCTTGATTATCCCAGGGATGTCCTTTTTAAAATACTTTTTATAGTATATTTTTTGTATTATACTTTTTCCTGGTCTAGTATCCAGTGATTCTTCCTCTTTGTATCTTCTTTAATCTGGAGCAGCAGTTCACAAAGGCAGCTCTTAAGTAAACATAGCAGCACATGTGGGTTTGTATAAGTTTGCCCTCTTCCAAGTAATTACCCTAAGAAATTATAACCTTATACTAATTATGTTGCTTTTCATTTAAAAGTTTCTAGGATTTTTCTCAGAAAATCTCTGTTGCAGTCATCTTATTAACTACACCACAGGTCCCCAACCCCCAGGCCACAGGCCTGTTAGGAACCGGACTGCACAGCAGGAGGTGAGCGGCAGTTAAGTGAGCTAAGATTTACCTGCCACTCCCCATCCCTCCCCATCTCTTCTCATCTCTCCCCATCTCTCCCCATTGCTCCCCATCTCTCCCCATCTCTCCCCATCGCTCTCCATTGCTCCCCATTGCTCCCCATCGCTCCCCATCTATCCCCATGCCTCCCCATCTCTTCTCATCTCTCCCCATCGCTCCCCATTGCTCCCCATCTCTCCCCATCTCTCTCCATCGCTCCCCATTGCTCCCCATCGCTCCCCATCATTTCTCTCCCAACCACTCCCCATCTCTCCCCATCGCTCCCCATCTCTCCCCATCTCTCCCAATCGCTCCCCATCACTGCCCATCGTTCCCCATCTCTCCCCATCGCTCCCCATCTATCCCCATGCCTCCCCATCTCTCCCCATCTCTCCCCATCTCTCCCAATCGCTCCCCATCACTGCCCATCGTTCCCCATCTCTCCCCATCGCTCCCCATCTATCCCCATGCCTCCCCATCTCTCCCCATCTCTCCCCATTGCTCCCCATCGCTCCCCATCTCTCCCCATCATGCTCCCTGTCACTCCCTTTACCACCTGAAACACTCCCCCACCCCATCCGTGGAAAAATTGTCTTCCATGAAAACTGTCCCTGGTGCCAAAAAGGGTGGGAAATGCTGAACTACACGACACGACTAGGTATCATTGCCTTCAAAACTCAAGTCCATTTCCTTCAGCTGTAATCACTCATCTTTTTGGCAGTCTTTGCTCAATGTCTTTTGCTGTTTCCAGAAATCATACCCATGCTTAACAACAAAAATAATTTGAAGATGTGATCTCCTTCAGACACAGAAATCATTCATTCTGATTTGAATCCCTGAAGAGGCAAATATTATCCTGCAAAATCAGAAGAGACACAAAATGCTAGGAAACAATTCCCAAGGTGAAGCCTTTCAAATCTGTACTGTAATCTATGCAACTATATTTTCACCAGAACCTATGAATTTCTATAGAACAGACTGTGAGAGGATTAGCACCCAAACTATGAGACTTTAGGATGGTAAAAAAGAAAACTCCAAGCAAACAGTTCTTATAATTCTAAATAATATTCAGGCTGATAACTTTAATTTTGCTAATACTTCCCCCAAATTTATAAATTACTCTTCCTCTTCTTTTTTAATTTTTAGAGACTATTTTCCTGTCTTTGTTCTTCTTTTGCTTTATCTTCTTATTCATTGTTAATTTTCTCTTTCATGAAATGTAGGATGCTTTGTGAATTAAAATATTTGGGAATAAAATTTCATATAAATAAATGATTAAGTTAATCACAATGAAAGAGAGAACTTTTCTGTCAGCTTGTTCAATGAATGAGTTTGACATTAATTTAATTTCCACATCTGTAATGTGTATTCTTGGCCTGTTGCAGGCATTCTTCTGGGGAAATCTTCTGGAATACTCTATCTAGAAGCTGTCATATCATAGCTTGGCTTTGTTAAATATCTAGGCACATCTACAGCTCATTGTACAAATAAATTATATGATGTTGGAGCAACTTCCTTCTGTAGTTTTACCAGGAAATACTTACTCTTATATTCTTCATACTCTCTGTAGGTTAGAAATCTACTAATTTTCCAGACACAGGAAAAATAATTTAAACCATATGTTCAACAAATGTTTTCCGGACTCATAATCCTTGACTTGAGACTGAGATTTATTGTTACTGAAAACTGTCCAAGGGGCTATGACAGGTGATGCCAAAATGTTTGAAAAATATGACGGGTGCATGGAAGCTGAGCGAGTCCAAGAAGGTAGAGAAACACAAATGTTGAGCAAGCAGAGCTGTAGATAATCCCCCTCAGTCAGGTTAATTGTTCTGGAAGTCACTGCAAAACAACAGGCTTTGGCTTGTCTCGACTAAGTTCACTTCTATTCCTGGCTCTGGCCATTCATGATCTGTTATTTTTTTCAGTGATTAGTTACTCCATCCTTTCTAGATTCAATCAATCTAGCATTTCTGTTGTTCCTTCTTTTTTGTACTTATCCATTATTCTCATCAGAGTCTGGCCAATAGAGAGCAATGCTTACGCTGTCCTGGAAGGAAGAACGTGGACCCTCTGCTCCCCTGCCCCCCCTTCTCTATTGCTGTGGATATATCTGGCACATGTCAGGTGCTTCTTTGAGATCTGTGATTATACATTTCAAGCAAGAACAATTGAAATGGCTGTGAGAGTTTTCTCCAGCAATGTTTAGCTTCTTGGTATAAGAGGATAATTAGGAGGCTTTGCATTGGCAGGAAAATATATAATCAAAGGAATGTGTAAGGAAGTTTAAGATGTTTTTAAGGGAGTGGTTTATGTTCAAACCACGAGGTCTAAGAGGGGCCAGAAAGAATGTCCAAAGTAAAGGTAATAAGAAAGCGAGGGTTGAATGCATTGGGGATTGAGGAATAATCGGAAGGTTACCCCAGCTGGAAGAATGAATTGAAAAATGACGGGTTTAAAAATGCAGATTTCTCAAAATGAACATTTGAGAAATGGCCCAGCTGCTGGTAACTGCAAGTCTGCTGTCTGACCTGAGACTGAGTTGCTGAGGTAGAGCTGGGAAGGACCAGGGAGCAGAGAAGATGGAGACACAGAAGCCTAGCGTTGGGAGATCACGTGTCACATTGAAGCACTGCGTGAATATGTTTTAGTTTATGCCCTGCACGGCTATACAGTTGTCCATGGAACAAGGACACCAGCCTGCTCCCCAACTATTGCAAATGGTGGGTCTTCTGTCCAGAGGAGGAGCTAGCTTCCTCAACCATCTGAGCACAGAGGTACAATTTTCTAATTTACACAAAGGTGATTTATAAGTTGTTTGTTTATTTAATCTTGTTTAAGTTTTATAAGTTTGACCTTACACAAGTGTTCAGGAGGACATTACATATGAAACTGGGAGTACATCTAAATTAAAGCATGACCTTCCACTCTTCTAGAGCTGTTGAACACCTTGCCTTAGACAATAAAACAAATATCTGCAATATTGGATATAGCCCATCATATTTAAATACACCTTACTATTTTTATAGACTTTTAGAGCAGTTTTAGGTTCACAGCGAAAGGGATCAGAAAATACAAACTGTTACCATATATGCACACACCCTCACCCACTATCAACATCCTACAAGAGTGTAACGTTTGTCATAAATGATGAGCTGATATTGATAAGGCATTACTAACTAAAGTCCATGGCTTACATTAGGGCTCAGTCTTGGTGTTGGGTTTGGGCGAATGTGCAATGACACGTATCCACCATCACAGCATCATACAGAGATGTTTCACTGCCTTGAAGATCCTCTGTGTTCTGCCAATTCATTCCCCCCTCAGCTAGTTGTATTTTTTTTTTTTTTTTTTTTTTTTGCGGTATGCGGGCCTCTCACTGTTGTGGCCTCTCCCGTTGCGGAGCACAGGCTCCGGACGCGCAGGCTCAGCGGCCATGGCTCCCGGGCCGCTCCGCGGCATGTGGGATCTTCCCAGACCGGGGCACGGACCTGTGTCCCCTGCATCAGCAGGCAGACTCTCAACCACTGCGCCACCAGGGAAGCCCGCTAGTTGTATCTTGATATAAAATAAGGCAAACAGCAAACGTTTATAGAAAGAATCAAGAAAATTTCCTACATTTCAAGAGCACAGTCCTCTCACCATATCACATTGTTCCTCTTGTGGGACAGGACACGTGTTCCCAGCTCCCCTTCCAAGAGGGACCATCTGGCTCTCAGCTCCTTCAGGGTTTTCCTCAGCTGCCCAGAGCTGCCTTGTCCAAGGCACAGGTTCACAGGGCCACCCACATCCAGGCTCTGGTTGCAGAGGGGTATAGATGGCCAAATCACTTAGGCACAACTGTGACAAGTGATGTCTGCTACAGAACTCCCAGTAGGCATGGCAAAGCCTTATGTTGCTTGTATGGATTTTCAACTTCTCTCTCTATCTGATCCTGCTTCCCCTACTCCCTGCCAGAGGTTCACCTACAATAAATATCCTAAATGCCACACTCAGTCTCCACAGCTGCTGGAGAGAATCCAGCTGGTGGAACATATTGGGCTGGGAAGATTATCTCTCACTTCTCATATTTTATAAATGAAGAAGCTAGGTGTCAGAAAACTTCAGTTAAAGATCAAGATTATGTGGTCAGCAAGTGGTAGAAACGTTAGTGGAAGCAGGACTCTGTGCGTCTTAAAATATCTTTAAAGGAAGCCTCTCCTGGAGACCTCAGAGCTGAACAGCAAAGCCAACATGATGATATATCTTACATCTCTCGTGTCTTCCTTAGGAATTAATAGATATTGAGGACTTTGCAGTGTCTGGAAGAAAAAAAGAAAACCAACCATGAAAGAGGTTGAAGACCTTGCATACTGTGACCCTGAGCCCCCAAAACCAAAAAGCTGATCTGAGCTTACCACTGTGGTATAACCCATAGTGTGTGCATTCTTGACTTTCTGAAACATTCTATGAGAAAAAAACAAAAAAGTAAAAGCAAAAACATAGATCAGAATTACTCCTATTTCTAAGACTGGTAACTAATCCAAAGAGAGGTTGTTTTCTAGGTTAAAAATACTGTGTCACCAAGGCCTTGGAACACAGTGGTGTAGAGCTGGTGCTCTTCCTGCATTAGAGCGTACATTTAGTTACCAAGTTAAATCAGCCACCTAAGGAACCCATTCTGGTGTCCTTACCAAAGATGACCATGTAGTGGACAGAAGCTGAGCAGACCATGCTGAGTTCTAGGGACCCTTTATGACCCAGGTGATTCCTGCTTTCTCCTGCTCTGGTGATAATGGCTAAAAGTCTACTCCTGAGGACTAGGATATATCAATTCCACAAAGCATCATGAAACCCAGATTGTCTCACTTGAAATGTGTAATTCAAATCTACAAAGAGTCATTGTCACATAATAATGGTAAGTATATAAAATCAAATCTCATACACACAAAGGACTTTATAGTTTGCAAAGTAGTTGCAATGATAATACGCTAAGCCTGGCTGAGAACAAGACCTCGTAAAAACAGCCTACACGGGACAGGCCAAATAGATAGGCATATGGACAAGGTAGATGATTTATTTGGCACAAAGAAGGTATGTTACCTGAAAATCCAAATTCCAGCATTACCAGACTTTGAAAGCTTATTTTCAATATTCTGGTAAATCCTATTGAAGTGCAAATACCTTGGAATGACTGAACACCTTAGGTCATTATATTAGCACATATAGATAGCCTATCACTGCTGAATATGATGGAGTCACACACACACACCTACACACACAACACACACACACACACACACACACACATACACACTTGCTAAATCACTAAGAAGTTGTCCTAGATTAGGAAAAAGTCCAACATTAATTTAACAGTGCTGTCAAAAATCTAGATGAGGAATACTTGATATCAAGAACTTGGCAGCTAGATCAGGAACGTGACCAGATAAAACTTGGTACTCAAGATGCAAAAGCACGCAAGAGGGTTAGGACAGTAGAACAAGGATGGTGACCCAAGACGTAGATATAAACACCATTAAGGAATGGCATATAGGAATGTTTTTGTTTTCACAGACATTGCAACAATGTTGGCAAATCTATAAATAACGTTTAAGAAAAATTATAAAAAATATTTTCATGGGGTCATTTCACCTACTGAATACCCAGGTGACCCTAACAACATGATAGCAACATGATTACAAGTATGATTTTAGTCATCTTTTATTTAGTTCCCCTCTTGAAATAGTAACACAGCAAAGGTGACAATAATTCTAGCCCATGATTCAACTGACAAGAGCTGAATGTGTTTTTTTGTAGTAAAAGATATTTCTTATTTCTAAGTCTAACAAAATGTAAAAGAAAAAGAGCCTAACATTTTTACATGTGTAAACACTTCAGTTGTGGTGTTCTCTCAGTGTCTAAAATGGTGATAAGCATCACAATGATGGCAATGATGATAATAAAAGATGAGACATGCCCTCTGGTGATGCTTTTTCAGGTTCCAGCTTGTGATGGGCCCTCCCCTTGCGGGGGATGTGTTATCTGAGGGATCTGTAGTGACATGCTTCACAATAGATGAACATCTAGGCTCCTCTCATGACAACAGCCTTCTAAACTCTTTTTCATAACATATGCTTTTACATTTATCACATTATTCTTATGGGCATACTCTGTTGGAATGATGGAAAGGTGAAAGACACTTGATCCAAGGTTTCAAAGCATGCTTTTCTTTGGATGTTGGCAATTTTCAAAACATTGTGTCTGCAGGAATTAAGGTTTCATATGTACAGAAGAAAATTCTATGGAATCCAGAGCTAGACAGGGGCAGTTCAGAGCCCTGGAGGGAAGTGCTCTGTGTCTACAAGAATTGACGGCTTTATTTTAACTTTTGATTCAGAACCAGAGAAACAGTGGATGTTGATTCATACACTGACCCCTGGGCCTGTGCTTACAGTGATGGCCATGGTGGGTGCAGTTGTGACTCTGTAGTCGAGAGCCCCCTGTAGTCATCTGTTGTCCCCAGGCACTATGATTTCAAAGAGCACGACTGACAGTGCTTGTGGCCTGACTCTTACCTTTTAGAGGTGGGTGAGATGATTGAAGTGAAGCTGCATTCAGGAAGCTCTACAGAAGCAGAAGCAGGTTAAGGAAGGTTAGAGGAATTCTTTCCTCCTCAGAAGGAGTGATTTGCTCATCCACGCAGAAGCAAAGTAGAGCTTCAGCCACACCTACTCACATGTATAAGACATGGTGCACAGGTGATAAATGTACCCTGGTGCCATGGTGATAGAAAGGGAGAACTTTTTTTCTGGGGCTCCCAAGTTATTGATGGCCATATTTAGAGAAAACTCCCTCCTAACTCTTCCTGGCTCTCTTCATAGGAGGAAAAAAATCACTGGAATAAGGAAATTTTGAAAGTGGGAAAGTGAAATTAAAAAGAAAAATAGATTAAAAAGAAAAGGAAATCTTGGCAGTGGTATAGAAGAGGATGAAAAATGTTATGCCTTAATGTTTCTTTTTTATTAAAAGTAAAAGAGGTGCTCTGTATTAAGATGAAAAAGTAAAACTTTAGCAGTGATACAAATATTAAGAAGTGATAGAAGTATTGGTAAATTCAGTATAAGATTGCTCATTTTATGGGCTTCTTCCTTCCACTAAGCTTGAGTAAGCCCACTGGTCAGTAAGACTTGACTAATCCTTCCAGGGGGTGATTTCTCTTCAGTTAACGTGTGAGGTCAGTTCTACACTGTTTCCTTAGGAAATGTAAGGTTGACTAGCCTCTGATAAATCCAGATTTCAGGAATAGTATGGTCAAATTTCTCCGGATTAGGAGACTCCTGTAAAACTTTAGACTAGCTGGGCTCTCTTCTTAGTGTCAGTTGTTTAAAAACTTCATTTTCAGTGGACATTGCTTTATCATTGTTTCATTTTAGGCTGACAGGGGAAGTTAAGGAAAGATCCAGGGTGAAATAGCACCCAATGCTTTTGTATTTTCATGCTCTACTAATACTTACGGAATAAGAAAATTTTAAGTATATAATATGCCTTGGAGATAACTCAGCTCCACAGAGCTTCTCATACAGTTTTAGAAAGTGAGGCTCAAAAAATTAAGTGGCATGTGTCCCCAAGAACATGTAGGGAGGAAAAGAATCTCAGGCAATAGATGGTTTCTATGATGGAGACCTCCCAACATAAAGACCTTGTATGGGATCCTTGCACTGTCACATAATCCACTCACAGTGAAAAGAAGGTATGAAGCATTCTCTAAACAAATTAGCAAACAGTATTCATGTTTAATATAAATTTGATATCCATTTTAATTCTAATAAGTTCATGTATTAATGAGTGAATGAATGAATGAAAACTTCCTTAATGAAAATACCAGTTTAAGGTCCTAAATATATTTAAAAATAAGTTTAAGAAAACTTAGCTCTAGCAAACCACAGGAAGCATATTTTTATTAGAAGGGGTTAGGAATTTAATCATATAATTTCTTGCCAAAGTCTACATATTACCTAATGAAATAACACTAACATAAGAGTAGTTGATATGAATAAAAGAAAATGGTGAGAAGAACAGGTGTATTTCCAATATTCCAATAATGCCAGATATTTCTGGCAATACTGAAATATCCAAAATAATGAAAATATCCAAAAATATATGAAAAAGTGATATATCCCCAAAGGACAAATACGTGAAAGTGTAAAGCAAGAAATGAAAATAATAATACATGAAGTGAAAGCTTTCAACATTATGGGTCATTTAAAATATTATTTTAGAAATGTATCACATAAGTTGATTTGTGATCATTATTATTAATTAGGCAATAGGCTAATGAGTACATAAAATATGGTACATTTATTCTCACCTTCCTACACAACCCAATATCCTCATTTTTTTTTTCATAAAGCCAGAACTTGTTTGGAATACATAATATATTTACTTACTCAGTAAAGCAAAACCTTCAAGTTTTCACTTTTAGACACTATTTCCACTTAAAAGAAGATAAAGACCTAAAGTCTTGTAAATGGGTTAATAATAATGTATTTCTAGGTCTCCATGTTAGGTCATGGAGCAAATCTGGGGGGGAATTTTATTCAACAGGTGTAATGCACATCATTTCCACAGGGAGTGTTCTGGTCTTCTCTTTCCTAAGGCACTTTCCTGGCTCAAACATGATATGCTAACATTTGCATTAACAGAGATGACAAAATATTTCAAATATGTGGATTTTTTTATCACTTATCTCCATATGAACAAATTGACATATTCTGGACATGACATGGTACCCATTATTCTCAAAGCTAATTTTTACTATTAAAAATTATTTAGAGCTTCCCTGGTGGCGCAGTGGTTGAGAATCTGCCTGCCAATGCGGGGGACACGGGTTCGAGCCCTGGTCTGGGAGGATCCCACATGCCATGGAGCAACTGGGCCCATGAGCCATAACTACTGAGCCTGAAATCTGGAGCCTGTGCTCCTCAACAAGAGAGGCCACGACAGTGAGAGGCCCGCACCAAAAAAAAAAAAAAAAAAAAAAAAAAAATTATTTAAAAAGTTAATTTTTACTATTAAAAATTAACTAGCCCACATTGATTTTTAGAACAAATCAGCTGTCTCTCATGAATGGGATGTGTCTTTCCCCTCATTATGGTTACTTTTAAGGTTTGCTCATTACTTTTGGTTCTCAGCAGTTTGAGCCTTATGTGCCAGGATGGGGTTGTCCATGCATTTGTCCTGCTTTAGCTGTGCTGAGCTTCCTGGATCTCTGAATCAAGACCTTTCATCAGAGAATACGTAAAATTGTCATGATTTAGAGATGGCATAGCTGTGTATTCAGAAAATTAAAATGCCTTGGAGGACCTTCAAGATGGCGGAGGAGTAAGACGTGGAAATCACCATCCTCCCAAACAAATACATCAGAAACACATCTACACGTGGAACAACTCCTACAGAACACCTACTGAATGCTGGCAGAAGACCTCAGACTTCCCAAAAGGCAAGAAACTCCCCCCACATAATTGGGTAGGGCAAAAGAAAAAGAAAAAATAGAGACAAAAGAATAGGGACGGGACCTGCACCTCTGGGAGGGAGCTGGGAAGAGGAAAAGTTTCCACAGACTAGGGAGGCCCTTCACTGGTGGAAACGGGGGATGGGCAGGGGAAACTTAAGAGCCACGGAGGAGAGCACAGCAACAGGGGTGCAGAGGGCAAAGTGGAGAGATCTCCACACAGAGGATCGGTGCTGACCAGCATTCACCAGCCCAAGAAGATTGTCTGCTCATCCGCTGGGGCAGGTGGGAGCTGGGAGCTGAGACTCAGGCTTCAGAGGTCAGATCCCAGGGAGAGGACTGGGGTTGGCTGTGTGAACACAGCCTGAAGGGGGCCAGTGCACCACAGCTAGCTGGGAGGGAGTCCGGGAAAAAGTCTGGACCTGCCTAAGAGGCAAGAGACCATTGTTTCGGGGTGCACGAGGAGAGGGGATTCAGAGCACTGCCTAAATTAGCTCCAGAGATGGGCACGAGCCGTGGCTATCAGCGTAGACACCAGAGACGGGCGTGAGACGTTAAGGCTGCTGCTGCCACCAAGAAGCCTGAGTACAAGCATAGGTCACTATCCACACCTCCCCTCCAAGGAGCCTGTGCAACCCTCCACTGCCAGGGTCCCATGATCCAGGGACAAATTCTTCAGGAGAACACACGGCACAGCAAAGGCTGTTGCAATGTCATGTTGGCCTCTGCCGCTGCAGGCTCGCCCTGTACTCTGTAACCCTCCTTCCCCTGGGCCTGAGTGAGCCAGAGGCCCCTAAACAGCCACTCTTTAACCCACTCCTGTCTGGGCGGGAACAGACGCCCTCAGGCAACCTACATGCACAGACGGGGCCAGATCCAAAGCTGAACCCCAGGAGTTGTGCGAACAAAGAAGAGAAAAGGAAATTTCACAGCGCAGCCTCAGGAGTAGCAGATTAAATTTCCACAATCAACTTGATGTGCCCTGCATCTGTGGAATACCTGAATAGGCAATAAATTGTCCCAAAATTGAAGCAGTGGACTTTAGGAGCAACTGTAGACTTAGGGGCTGCTTTCTGCATCTGATTTGTTTCTGGTTCTACGTTTACCTTACTTTAGTATTTAGAGTTAATTATCATTAGTAGATTTGTTTCTTGATTTGGTTGCTTCTTCCTTTCTTTATATACATATATGTGTATATATATATATATATATATTTTTTTTTTTCTTTTCTTCCTTTCTCTCTTTTTGAGAATGTGTATGTGCATGCTTCTTTGTGTGATTTTTGTCTGTATAGGTTTGCTATTACCATTTGTCCTAGGGTTCTGTCTGCCCATTTTTTATTTTTTTTTTGTATAGTTTTTTGCTCTTGTTATCATTGGTGAATTTGTTTTTTGGTTGCATTGCTCTCTTCTTTCTTATTTTTAATTACATTTTTATATTATGAATTTAATAATTTATTTTTTATTTTAAAATAACTTCATTTTATTTTGTTATTATTTTTTCTTTCTTTCTTTCTTTCTTTTTTTCCTCCCTTTTCTTCTGAGCCATGTGGCTGACAGTGTCTTGTTGCTACAGCCGGGTATCAGGACTCAGACTCTGAGGTGGGAGAGCTGACTTCAGGACATTGGACCACCAGAGACGTCCTAGCCCCATGAAATATCAAGTTTAAACAAGATGGACTTAATTGATATTTATAGGACATTCCATCCAAAAACAACAGAATACACAATCTTCTCAAGTGTTCATGGAACGTTCTCAAGGAAAGATCATATCTTGGGTGACAAATCAAGCCTTGTAAAGTTATGAAAATTGAAATCATATCAAGTATCTTTTCTGGCTCAACACTATGAGATTAGATATTAATTACAAGAAAAATATCTGTAAAAAAATACAGATTTCTGCCTAAAATCATAATAAGTTCACAGACACCCAAAAACACACCACTGGATACGATCCTGCCCACCAAAAAGACAAGATCCAGCCCCATCCACCAGAACACAGGCACAAGTCCCCATTACCAGGAAGCCTACACAACCCACTGAACCAACCTTACTGACTGGGGGCAGACACTAAAAACAACGGGAAATTTCTGGCTCAACACTATGAGATTAGATATTAATTACAAGAAAAATATCTGTAAAAAAATACAGATTGAGGTTAAACAATACACTAGTAAATAACCAAGAGATCACTGAAGAAATCAAAAAGGAAATATAAAAAATACCTAGAAATGACAATTAAAACACAATGATCCAAAACCTATGGGATGCAGCAAAAGCAGTTCTAAGAGGGAAGTTTTTAGCAGTATAATCCTACCTGAAGAAACATCTCAAATAAAAAACTTAACCATTGCAAACAAACAATGATGAACAACACAATAAATGAAAGTAAAAATTCTGTAGAAACAATCAATAGCAGAGTAACTGAGGCAGAAGAATGGATAAGTGACCTGGAAGATAAAATAGTGGAAATAACAACCACAGAGCAGAACAAAGAAATAAGAATGAAAAGAATTAAGGACAATCTCAGAGACCTCTGGGAAAACATTAAACACATCAACATTTGTCTAAAAGCTGGTTCTTTGAGAAGATAAACAAAATTGATAAATCATTAGCTAGACTCATTAAAGAAAAGGGAGAAGACTCAAATCAATAGAATTAGAAATGAAAAAGGAGAAACAACTGACACTGCGGAACTACAAAGGATCATGAGCGATTACTATAAATAAATTAAGAAAATACTTGAAGAAATTATAGTTGAAAACTTCCCTAATATGGGAAAGGAAATAGTCAGTCAAGTTCAGGAAGTGCAGAGAGTACCATACAGGATAAATGTAAGTAGAAAGCGCCAAGACACATATTAATCAAACTATCAAAAATTGGGCTTCCCTGGTGGTGCAGTGGTTGAGAGTCCGCCTGCCGATGCAGGGGACACGGGTTCGTGCCCCAGTCCAGGAAGATCCTGCTTGCAGCGGAGGAGCTGGGTCCGTGAGCCATGACTGCTGAGCCTGTGTGGTTCGTGCCCCAGTCCAGGAAGATCCTGCTTGCAGCGGAGCAGCTGGGCCCGTGAGCCATGACTGCTGAGCCTGTGCATCCAGAACCTGTGCTCCACAACAGGAGAGGCCACAGCAGTGAGAGGCCTGCGTACCACAAAAAATAAATAAATAAATACAAAGAAAAAATATTAAAAGCAGCAAGGGAAAATCAACAAATAACATAAAATAAACAAAAGCCCAGGACCAGATGGCTTTACAGGTGAATTCTATCAAACATTTAGAGAAGAGCTAACATTTATCCTTCTCAAACTCCTCCAAAATATAGCAGAGTGAAGAACACTCCCAAACTCATTCTACGAGGCCACCATCACCCTCATATCAAAACCAGACAAAGATGTCACAAAGAAAGAGAACTAAAGGCCAATATCACTGATGAACATAGGTGCAAAAATCCTGAACAAAATACTAGCAAACAGAATCCAACAGCACATTGAAAGGATCATACACCATGATCAAGTGGGATTTATCCCAGGGATGCAAG